>NW_027252462.1:0-24968 GCF_044704955.1 Pristiophorus japonicus
TAACCAAAGCCGAGACTTGGTCTCGCTGGCGCAACCGAAGTGCCAGGCTGGATAACTCATTAACCAGAAGGCGGCTGGAGGCAGGCAGGGCTGATGGCTGAGGCCGGGTGGAGGCCACCCGCGGCCGGGAAAGTCAAAAGTCCCGTTGTGTGGAAGTCTATGAGGTCAGATTCGGCCGCCTTACCGGGCCTTCGGTTGATGGTTTCCCGCTTGGGCAAGCGAGTCGGCCCGGCAAAGTGGCCACTTGCATTTTCTGGCAAGTGTCTGCGAACAACGTTAATGAGTTGAACCTCGGAAATTGCCGGAAGTCCCGATGAAGAAATGAAAATGCCCCTTTTGCGGGGATTTGGATGCTCATGGCCGGCAGCAGGTGGCCCGACGCCCCGCCAACTTGACACTTGTCATTTCTGTCCTTGGGGGTTGGCGGGGTATCTGCACAGAGGTAGGAGGTGGCAGAATCGAGACTTGGTGAGTTTTCCAAACAAACGTCTCGAGCCTCCAGGTCTGCAGAGACCGACCAGGGCTGCCGCCCAACCGACTATTCACCCTTTTTGGGCGGGAATTTATTCCCTTTTTGCCCATTTTTCGGGTTTTTGGTCGGGCTTCAAAAGCGGCTGCCCGAGGCCTGGCAGAGGCCGGGGCATGGTCCCCCGATCGCGCCAGGCGGCTCGCGCGACCCGATTAGGCCCCGAAAGGAGTCGGGAAATCGGCAGACCTGCCCGAGTTCAGCCCGGGGGGGGCGGGGGGCAGGTCGGTTCGGCTCAAATCATTAACCAAAGCCGAGACTTGGTCTCGCTGGCGCAACCGAAGTGCCAGGCTGGATAACTCATTAACCAGAAGGCGGCTGGAGGCAGGCAGGGCTGATGGCTGAGGCCGGGTGGAGGCCACCCGCGGCCGGGAAAGTCAAAAGTCCCGTTGTGTGGAAGTCTATGAGGTCAGATTCGGCCGCCTTACCGGGCCTTCGGTTGATGGTTTCCCGCTTGGGCAAGCGAGTCGGCCCGGCAAAGTGGCCACTTGCATTTTCTGGCAAGTGTCTGCGAACAACGTTAATGAGTTGAACCTTGGAAATTGCCGGAAGTCCCGATGAAGAAATGAAAATGCCCCTTTTGCGGGGATTTGGATGCTCATGGCCGGCAGCAGGTGGCCCGACGCCCCGCCAACTTGACACTTGTCATTTCTGTCCTTGGGGGTTGGCGGGGTATCTGCACAGAGGTAGGAGGTGGCAGAATCGAGACTTGGTGAGTTTTCCAAACAAACGTCTCGAGCCTCCAGGTCTGCAGAGACCGACCAGGGCTGCCGCCCAACCGACTATTCACCCTTTTTGGGCGGGAATTTATTCCCTTTTTGCCCATTTTTCGGGTTTTTGGTCGGGCTTCAAAAGCGGCTGCCCGAGGCCTGGCAGAGGCCGGGGCATGGTCCCCGATCGCGCCAGGCGGCTCGCGCGACCCGATTAGGCCCCGAAAGGAGTCGGAAATCGGCAGACCTGCCCGAGTTCAGCCCGGGGGGGGGCGGGGGGCAGGTCGGTTCGGCTCAAATCATTAACCAAAGCCGAGACTTGGTCTCGCTGGCGCAACCGAAGTGCCAGGCTGGATAACTCATTAACCAGAAGGCGGCTGGAGGCAGGCAGGGCTGATGGCTGAGGCCGGGTGGAGGCCACCCGCGGCCGGGAAAGTCAAAAGTCCCGTTGTGTGGAAGTCTATGAGGTCAGATTCGGCCGCCTTACCGGGCCTGCGGTGATGGTTTCCCGCTTGGGCAAGCGAGTCGGCCCGGCAAAGTGGCCACTTGCATTTTCTGGCAAGTGTCTGCGAACAACGTTAATGAGTTGAACCTCGGCAATTGTCGGAAGTCCCGATGAAGAAATGAAAATGCCCCTTTTGCGGGGATTTGGATGCTCATGGCCGGCAGCAGGTGGCCCGACGCCCCCGCCAACTTGACACTTGTCATTTCTGTCCTTGGGGGTTGGCGGGGTATCTGCACAGAGGTAGGAGGTGGCAGAATCGAGACTTGGTGAGTTTTCCAAACAAACGTCTCGAGCCTCCAGGTCTGCAGAGACCGACCAGGGCTGCCGCCCAACCGACTATTCACCCTTTTTGGGCGGGAATTTATTCCCTTTTTGCCCATTTTTCGGGTTTTTGGTCGGGCTTCAAAAGCGGCTGCCCGAGGCCTGGCAGAGGCCGGGGCATGGGCCCCGATCGCGCCAGGCGGCACGCGCGACCCGATTAGGCCCCGAAAGGAGTCGGGAAATCGGCAGACCTGCCCGACTTCAGCCCGCGGGGGCGGGGGGCAGGTCGGTTCGGCTCAAATCATTAACCAAAGCCGAGACTTGGTCTCGCTGGCGCAACCGAAGTGCCAGGCTGGATAACTCATTAACCAGAAGGCGGCTGGAGGCAGGCAGGGCTGATGGCTGAGGCCGGGTGGAGGCCACCCGCGGCCGGGAAAGTCAAAAGTCCCGTTGTGTGGAAGTCTATGAGGTCAGATTCGGCCGCCTTACCGGGCCTTCGGTTGATGGTTTCCCGCTTGGGCAAGCGAGTCGGCCCGGCAAAGTGGCCACTTGCATTTTCTGGCAAGTGTCTGCGAACAACGTTAATGAGTTGAACCTTGGAAATTGCCGGAAGTCCCGATGAAGAAATGAAAATGCCCCTTTTGCGGGGATTTGGATGCTCATGGCCGGCAGCAGGTGGCCCGACGCCCCGCCAACTTGACACTTGTCATTTCTGTCCTTGGGGGTTGGCGGGGTATCTGCACAGAGGTAGGAGGTGGCAGAATCGAGACTTGGTGAGTTTTCCAAACAAACGTCTCGAGCCTCCAGGTCTGCAGAGACCGACCAGGGCTGCCGCCCAACCGACTATTCACCCTTTTTGGGCGGGAATTTATTCCCTTTTTGCCCATTTTTCGGGTTTTTGGTCGGGCTTCAAAAGCGGCTGCCCGAGGCCTGGCAGAGGCCGGGGCATGGGCCCCGATCGCGCCAGGCGGCTCGCGCGACCCGATTAGGCCCCGAAAGGAGTCGGGAAATCGGCAGACCTTGCCGAGTTCAGCCCGCGGTGGCGGGGGGCAGGTCGGTTCGGCTCAAATCATTAACCAAAGCCGAGACTTGGTCTCGCTGGCGCAACCGAAGTGCCAGGCTGGATAACTCATTAACCAGAAGGCGGCTGGAGGCAGGCAGGGCTGATGGCTGAGGCCGGGTGGAGGCCACCCGCGGCCGGGAAAGTCAAAAGTCCCGTTGTGTGGAAGTCTATGAGGTCAGATTCGGCCGCCTTACCGGCCTTCGGTTGATGGTTTCCCGCTTGGGCAAGCGAGTCGGCCCGGCAAAGTGGCCACTTGCATTTTCTGGCAAGTGTCTGCGAACAACGTTAATGAGTTGAACCTTGGAAATTGCCGGAAGTCCCGATGAAGAAATGAAAATGCCCCTTTTGCGGGGATTTGGATGCTCATGGCCGGCAGCAGGTGGCCCGACGCCCCGCCAACTTGACACTTGTCATTTCTGTCCTTGGGGGTTGGCGGGGTATCTGCACAGAGGTAGGAGGTGGCAGAATCGAGACTTGGTGAGTTTTCCAAACAAACGTCTCGAGCCTCCAGGTCTGCAGAGACCGACCAGGGCTGCCGCCCAACCGACTATTCACCCTTTTTGGGCGGGAATTTATTCCCTTTTTGCCCATTTTTCGGGTTTTTGGTCGGGCTTCAAAAGCGGCTGCCCGAGGCCTGGCAGAGGCCGGGGCATGGTCCCCGATCGCGCCAGGCGGCTCGCGCGACCCGATTAGGCCCCGAAAGGAGTCGGGAAATCGGCAGACCTGCCCGAGTTCAGCCCGGGGGGGGCGGGGGGCAGGTCGGTTCGGCTCAAATCATTAACCAAAGCCGAGACTTGGTCTCGCTGGCGCAACCGAAGTGCCAGGCTGGATAACTCATTAACCAGAAGGCGGCTGGAGGCAGGCAGGGCTGATGGCTGAGGCCGGGTGGAGGCCACCCGCGGCCGGGAAAGTCAAAAGTCCCGTTGTGTGGAAGTCTATGAGGTCAGATTCGGCCGCCTTACCGGGCCTTCGGTTGATGGTTTCCCGCTTGGGCAAGCGAGTCGGCCCGGCAAAGTGGCCACTTGCATTTTCTGGCAAGTGTCTGCGAACACGTTAATGAGTTGAACCTCGGAAATTGCCGGAAGTCCCGATGAAGAAATGAAAATGCCCCTTTTGCGGGGATTTGGATGCTCATGGCCGGCAGCCAGGTGGCCCGACGCCCCGCCAACTTGACACTTGTCATTTCTGTCCTTGGGGGTTGGCGGGGTATCTGCACAGAGGTAGGAGGTGGCAGAATCGAGACTTGGTGAGTTTTCCAAACAAACGTCTCGAGCCTCCAGGTCTGCAGAGACCGACCAGGGCTGCCGCCCAACCGACTATTCACCCTTTTTGGGCGGGAATTTATTCCCTTTTTGCCCATTTTTCGGGTTTTTGGTCGGGCTTCAAAAGCGGCTGCCCGAGGCCTGGCAGAGGCCGGGGCATGGTCCCCGATCGCGCCAGGCGGCTCGCGCGACCCGATTAGGCCCCGAAAGGAGTCGGGAAATCGGCAGACCTGCCCGAGTTCAGCCCGGGGGGGCGGGGGCAGGTCGGTTCGGCTCAAATCATTAACCAAAGCCGAGACTTGGTCTCGCTGGCGCAACCGAAGTGCCAGGCTGGATAACTCATTAACCAGAAGGCGGCTGGAGGCAGGCAGGGCTGATGGCTGAGGCCGGGTGGAGGCCACCCGCGGCCGGGAAAGTCAAAAGTCCCGTTGTGTGGAAGTCTATGAGGTCAGATTCGGCCGCCTTACCGGGCCTTCGGTTGATGGTTTCCCGCTTGGGCAAGCGAGTCGGCCCGGCAAAGTGGCCACTTGCATTTTCTGGCAAGTGTCTGCGAACAACGTTAATGAGTTGAACCTCGGAAATTGCCGGAAGTCCCGATGAAGAAATGAAAATGCCCCTTTTGCGGGGATTTGGATGCTCATGGCCGGCAGCAGGTGGCCCGACGCCCCGCCAACTTGACACTTGTCATTTCTGTCCTTGGGGGTTGGCGGGGTATCTGCACAGAGGTAGGAGGTGGCAGAATCGAGACTTGGTGAGTTTTCCAAACAAACGTCTCGAGCCCTCCAGGTCTGCAGAGACCGACCAGGGCTGCCGCCCAACCGACTATTCACCCTTTTTGGGCGGGAATTTATTCCCTTTTTGCCCATTTTTCGGGTTTTTGGTCGGGCTTCAAAAGCGGCTGCCCGAGGCCTGGCAGAGGCCGGGGCATGGTCCCCGATCGCGCCAGGCGGCTCGCGCGACCCGATTAGGCCCCGAAAGGAGTCGGGAAATCGGCAGACCTGCCCGAGTTCAGCCCGGGGGGGGCGGGGGGCAGGTCGGTTCGGCTCAAATCATTAACCAAAGCCGAGACTTGGTCTCGCTGGCGCAACCGAAGTGCCAGGCTGGATAACTCATTAACCAGAAGGCGGCTGGAGGCAGGCAGGGCTGATGGCTGAGGCCGGGTGGAGGCCACCCGCGGCCGGGAAAGTCAAAAGTCCCGTTGTGTGGAAGTCTATGAGGTCAGATTCGGCCGCCTTACCGGGCCTTCGGTTGATGGTTTCCCGCTTGGGCAAGCGAGTCGGCCCGGCAAAGTGGCCACTTGCCATTTTCTGGCAAGTGTCTGCGAACAACGTTAATGAGTTGAACCTCGGAAATTGCCGGAAGTCCCGATGAAGAAATGAAAATGCCCCTTTTGCGGGGATTTGGATGCTCATGGCCGGCAGCAGGTGGCCCGACGCCCCGCCAACTTGACACTTGTCATTTCTGTCCTTGGGGGTTGGCGGGGTATCTGCACAGAGGTAGGAGGTGGCAGAATCGAGACTTGGTGAGTTTTCCAAACAAACGTCTCGAGCCTCCAGGTCTGCAGAGACCGACCAGGGCTGCCGCCCAACCGACTATTCACCCTTTTTGGGCGGGAATTTATTCCCTTTTTGCCCATTTTTCGGGTTTTTGGTCGGGCTTCAAAAGCGGCTGCCCGAGGCCTGGCAGAGGCCGGGGCATGGTCCCCGATCGCGCCAGGCGGCTCGCGCGACCCGATTAGGCCCCGAAAGGAGTCGGGAAATCGGCAGACCTGCCCGAGTTCAGCCCGGGGGGGGCGGGGGGCAGGTCGGTTCGGCTCAAATCATTAACCAAAGCCGAGACTTGGTCTCGCTGGCGCAACCGAAGTGCCAGGCTGGATAACTCATTAACCAGAAGGCGGCTGGAGGCAGGCAGGGCTGATGGCTGAGGCCGGGTGGAGGCCACCCGCGGCCGGGAAAGTCAAAAGTCCCGTTGTGTGGAAGTCTATGAGGTCAGATTCGGCCGCCTTACCGGGCCTTCGGTTGATGGTTTCCCGCTTGGGCAAGCGAGTCGGCCCGGCAAAGTGGCCACTTGCATTTTCTGGCAAGTGTCTGCGAACAACGTTAATGAGTTGAACCTCGGAAATTGCCGGAAGTCCCGATGAAGAAATGAAAATGCCCCTTTTGCGGGGATTTGGATGCTCATGGCCGGCAGCAGGTGGCCCGACGCCCCGCCAACTTGACACTTGTCATTTCTGTCCTTGGGGGTTGGCGGGGTATCTGCACAGAGGTAGGAGGTGGCAGAATCGAGACTTGGTGAGTTTTCCAAACAAACGTCTCGAGCCTCCAGGTCTGCAGAGACCGACCAGGGCTGCCGCCCAACCGACTATTCACCCTTTTTGGGCGGGAATTTATTCCCTTTTTGCCCATTTTTTCGGGTTTTTGGTCGGGCTTCAAAAGCGGCTGCCCGAGGCCTGGCAGAGGCCGGGGCATGGTCCCCGATCGCGCCAGGCGGCTCGCGCGACCCGATTAGGCCCCGAAAGGAGTCGGGAAATCGGCAGACCTGCCCGAGTTCAGCCCGGGGGGGGCGGGGGGCAGGTCGGTTCGGCTCAAATCATTAACCAAAGCCGAGACTTGGTCTCGCTGGCGCAACCGAAGTGCCAGGCTGGATAACTCATTAACCAGAAGGCGGCTGGAGGCAGGCAGGGCTGATGGCTGAGGCCGGGTGGAGGCCACCCGCGGCCGGGAAAGTCAAAAGTCCCGTTGTGTGGAAGTCTATGAGGTCAGATTCGGCCGCCTTACCGGGCCTTCGGTTGATGGTTTCCCGCTTGGGCAAGCGAGTCGGCCCGGCAAAGTGGCCACTTGCATTTTCTGGCAAGTGTCTGCGAACAACGTTAATGAGTTGAACCTTGGAAATTGCCGGAAGTCCCGATGAAGAAATGAAAATGCCCCTTTTGCGGGGATTTGGATGCTCATGGCCGGCAGCAGGTGGCCCGACGCCCCGCCAACTTGACACTTGTCATTTCTGTCCTTGGGGGTTGGCGGGGTATCTGCACAGAGGTAGGAGGTGGCAGAATCGAGACTTGGTGAGTTTTCCAAACAAACGTCTCGAGCCTCCAGGTCTGCAGAGACCGACCAGGGCTGCCGCCCAACCGACTATTCACCCTTTTTGGGCGGGAATTTATTCCCTTTTTGCCCATTTTTCGGGTTTTTGGTCGGGCTTCAAAAGCGGCTGCCCGAGGCCTGGCAGAGGCCGGGGCATGGTCCCCGATCGCGCCAGGCGGCTCGCGCGACCCGATTAGGCCCCGAAAGGAGTCGGGAAATCGGCAGACCTGCCCGAGTTCAGCCCGGGGGGGGCGGGGGGCAGGTCGGTTCGGCTCAAATCATTAACCAAAGCCGAGACTTGGTCTCGCTGGCGCAACCGAAGTGCCAGGCTGGATAACTCATTAACCAGAAGGCGGCTGGAGGCAGGCAGGGCTGATGGCTGAGGCCGGGTGGAGGCCACCCGCGGCCGGGAAAGTCAAAAGTCCCGTTGTGTGGAAGTCTATGAGGTCAGATTCGGCCGCCTTACCGGGCCTGCGGTTGATGGTTTCCCGCTTGGGCAAGCGAGTCGGCCCGGCAAAGTGGCCACTTGCATTTTCTGGCAAGTGTCTGCGAACAACGTTAATGAGTTGAACCTCGGCAATTGTCGGAAGTCCCGATGAAGAAATGAAAATGCCCCTTTTGCGGGGATTTGGATGCTCATGGCCGGCAGCAGGTGGCCCGACGCCCCGCCAACTTGACACTTGTCATTTCTGTCCTTGGGGGTTGGCGGGGTATCTGCACAGAGGTAGGAGGTGGCAGAATCGAGACTTGGTGAGTTTTCCAAACAAACGTCTCGAGCCTCCAGGTCTGCAGAGACCGACCAGGGCTGCCGCCCAACCGACTATTCACCCTTTTTGGGCGGGAATTTATTCCCTTTTTGCCCATTTTTCGGGTTTTTGGTCGGGCTTCAAAAGCGGCTGCCCGAGGCCTGGCAGAGGCCGGGGCATGGTCCCCGATCGCGCCAGGCGGCTCGCGCGACGCGATTAGGCCCCGAAAGGAGTCGGGAAATCGGCAGACCTGCCCGAGTTCAGCCCGCGGGGGCGGGGGGCAGGTCGGTTCGGCTCAAATCATTAACCAAAGCCGAGACTTGGTCTCGCTGGCGCAACCGAAGTGCCAGGCTGGATAACTCATTAACCAGAAGGCGGCTGGAGGCAGGCAGGGCTGATGGCTGAGGCCGGGTGGAGGCCACCCGCGGCCGGGAAAGTCAAAAGTCCGTTGTGTGGAAGTCTATGAGGTCAGATTCGGCCGCCTTACCGGGCCTTCGGTTGATGGTTTCCCGCTTGGGCAAGCGGAGTCGGCCCGGCAAAGTGGCCACTTGCATTTTCTGGCAAGTGTCTGCGAACAACGTTAATGAGTTGAACCTCGGCAATTGTCGGAAGTCCCGATGAAGAAATGAAAATGCCCCTTTTGCGGGGATTTGGATGCTCATGGCCGGCAGCAGGTGGCCCGACGCCCCGCCAACTTGACACTTGTCATTTCTGTCCTTGGGGGTTGGCGGGGTATCTGCACAGAGGTAGGAGGTGGCAGAATCGAGACTTGGTGAGTTTTCCAAACAAACGTCTCGAGCCTCCAGGTCTGCAGAGACCGACCAGGGCTGCCGCCCAACCGACTATTCACCCTTTTTGGGCGGGAATTTATTCCCTTTTTGCCCATTTTTCGGGTTTTTGGTCGGGCTTCAAAAGCGGCTGCCCGAGGCCTGGCAGAGGCCGGGGCATGGTCCCCGATCGCGCCAGGCGGCTCGCGCGACCCGATTAGGCCCCGAAAGGAGTCGGGAAATCGGCAGACCTGCCCGAGTTCAGCCCGGGGGGGGCGGGGGGCAGGTCGGTTCGGCTCAAATCATTAACCAAAGCCGAGACTTGGTCTCGCTGGCGCAACCGAAGTGCCAGGCTGGATAACTCATTAACCAGAAGGCGGCTGGAGGCAGGCAGGGCTGATGGCTGAGGCCGGGTGGAGGCCACCCGCGGCCGGGAAAGTCAAAAGTCCCGTTGTGTGGAAGTCTATGAGGTCAGATTCGGCCGCCTTACCGGGCCTTCGGTTGATGGTTTCCCGCTTGGGCAAGCGAGTCGGCCCGGCAAAGTGGCCACTTGCATTTTCTGGCAAGTGTCTGCGAACAACGTTAATGAGTTGAACCTCGGAAATTGCCGGAAGTCCCGATGAAGAAATGAAAATGCCCCTTTTGCGGGGATTTGGATGCTCATGGCCGGCAGCAGGTGGCCCGACGCCCCGCCAACTTGACACTTGTCATTTCTGTCCTTGGGGGTTGGCGGGGTATCTGCACAGAGGTAGGAGGTGGCAGAATCGAGACTTGGTGAGTTTTCCAAACAAACGTCTCGAGCCTCCAGGTCTGCAGAGACCGACCAGGGCTGCCGCCCAACCGACTATTCACCCTTTTTGGGCGGGAATTTATTCCCTTTTTGCCCATTTTTCGGGTTTTTGGTCGGGCTTCAAAAGCGGCTGCCCGAGGCCTGGCAGAGGCCGGGGCATGGTCCCCGATCGCGCCAGGCGGCTCGCGCGACCCGATTAGGCCCCGAAAGGAGTCGGGAAATCGGCAGACCTGCCCGAGTTCAGCCCGGGGGGGGCGGGGGGCAGGTCGGTTCGGCTCAAATCATTAACCAAAGCCGAGACTTGGTCTCGCTGGCGCAACCGAAGTGCCAGGCTGGATAACTCATTAACCAGAAGGCGGCTGGAGGCAGGCAGGGCTGATGGCTGAGGCCGGGTGGAGGCCACCCGCGGCCGGGAAAGTCAAAAGTCCCGTTGTGTGGAAGTCTATGAGGTCAGATTCGGCCGCCTTACCGGGCCTTCGGTTGATGGTTTCCCGCTTGGGCAAGCGAGTCGGCCCGGCAAAGTGGCCACTTGCATTTTCTGGCAAGTGTCTGCGAACAACGTTAATGAGTTGAACCTTGGAAATTGCCGGAAGTCCCGATGAAGAAATGAAAATGCCCCTTTTGCGGGGATTTGGATGCTCATGGCCGGCAGCAGGTGGCCCGACGCCCCGCCAACTTGACACTTGTCATTTCTGTCCTTGGGGGTTGGCGGGGTATCTGCACAGAGGTAGGAGGTGGCAGAATCGAGACTTGGTGAGTTTTCCAAACAAACGTCTCGAGCCTCCAGGTCTGCAGAGACCGACCAGGGCTGCCGCCCAACCGACTATTCACCCTTTTTGGGCGGGAATTTATTCCCTTTTTGCCCATTTTTCGGGTTTTTGGTCGGGCTTCAAAAGCGGCTGCCCGAGGCCTGGCAGAGGCCGGGGCATGGTCCCCGATCGCGCCAGGCGGCTCGCGCGACCCGATTAGGCCCCGAAAGGAGTCGGGAAATCGGCAGACCTGCCCGAGTTCAGCCCGGGGGGGGCGGGGGGCAGGTCGGTTCGGCTCAAATCATTAACCAAAGCCGAGACTTGGTCTCGCTGGCGCAACCGAAGTGCCAGGCTGGATAACTCATTAACCAGAAGGCGGCTGGAGGCAGGCAGGGCTGATGGCTGAGGCCGGGTGGAGGCCACCCGCGGCCGGGAAAGTCAAAAGTCCCGTTGTGTGGAAGTCTATGAGGTCAGATTCGGCCGCCTTACCGGGCCTGCGGTTGATGGTTTCCCGCTTGGGCAAGCGAGTCGGCCCGGCAAAGTGGCCACTTGCATTTTCTGGCAAGTGTCTGCGAACAACGTTAATGAGTTGAACCTCGGCAATTGTCGGAAGTCCCGATGAAGAAATGAAAATGCCCCTTTTGCGGGGATTTGGATGCTCATGGCCGGCAGCAGGTGGCCCGACGCCCCGCCAACTTGACACTTGTCATTTCTGTCCTTGGGGGTTGGCGGGGTATCTGCACAGAGGTAGGAGGTGGCAGAATCGAGACTTGGTGAGTTTTCCAAACAAACGTCTCGAGCCTCCAGGTCTGCAGAGACCGACCAGGGCTGCCGCCCAACCGACTATTCACCCTTTTTGGGCGGGAATTTATTCCCTTTTTGCCCATTTTTCGGGTTTTTGGTCGGGCTTCAAAAGCGGCTGCCCGAGGCCTGGCAGAGGCCGGGGCATGGGCCCCGATCGCGCCAGGCGGCACGCGCGACCCGATTAGGCCCCGAAAGGAGTCGGGAAATCGGCAGACCTGCCCGACTTCAGCCCGCGGGGGCGGGGGGCAGGTCGGTTCGGCTCAAATCATTAACCAAAGCCGAGACTTGGTCTCGCTGGCGCAACCGAAGTGCCAGGCTGGATAACTCATTAACCAGAAGGCGGCTGGAGGCAGGCAGGGCTGATGGCTGAGGCCGGGTGGAGGCCACCCGCGGCCGGGAAAGTCAAAAGTCCCGTTGTGTGGAAGTCTATGAGGTCAGATTCGGCCGCCTTACCGGGCCTTCGGTTGATGGTTTCCCGCTTGGGCAAGCGAGTCGGCCCGGCAAAGTGGCCACTTGCATTTTCTGGCAAGTGTCTGCGAACAACGTTAATGAGTTGAACCTTGGAAATTGCCGGAAGTCCCGATGAAGAAATGAAAATGCCCCTTTTGCGGGGATTTGGATGCTCATGGCCGGCAGCAGGTGGCCCGACGCCCCGCCAACTTGACACTTGTCATTTCTGTCCTTGGGGGTTGGCGGGGTATCTGCACAGAGGTAGGAGGTGGCAGAATCGAGACTTGGTGAGTTTTCCAAACAAACGTCTCGAGCCTCCAGGTCTGCAGAGACCGACCAGGGCTGCCGCCCAACCGACTATTCACCCTTTTTGGGCGGGAATTTATTCCCTTTTTGCCCATTTTTCGGGTTTTTGGTCGGGCTTCAAAAGCGGCTGCCCGAGGCCTGGCAGAGGCCGGGGCATGGGCCCCGATCGCGCCAGGCGGCTCGCGCGACCCGATTAGGCCCCGAAAGGAGTCGGGAAATCGGCAGACCTTGCCGAGTTCAGCCCGCGGTGGCGGGGGGCAGGTCGGTTCGGCTCAAATCATTAACCAAAGCCGAGACTTGGTCTCGCTGGCGCAACCGAAGTGCCAGGCTGGATAACTCATTAACCAGAAGGCGGCTGGAGGCAGGCAGGGCTGATGGCTGAGGCCGGGTGGAGGCCACCCGCGGCCGGGAAAGTCAAAAGTCCCGTTGTGTGGAAGTCTATGAGGTCAGATTCGGCCGCCTTACCGGGCCTTCGGTTGATGGTTTCCCGCTTGGGCAAGCGAGTCGGCCCGGCAAAGTGGCCACTTGCATTTTCTGGCAAGTGTCTGCGAACAACGTTAATGAGTTGAACCTTGGAAATTGCCGGAAGTCCCGATGAAGAAATGAAAATGCCCCTTTTGCGGGGATTTGGATGCTCATGGCCGGCAGCAGGTGGCCCGACGCCCCGCCAACTTGACACTTGTCATTTCTGTCCTTGGGGGTTGGCGGGGTATCTGCACAGAGGTAGGAGGTGGCAGAATCGAGACTTGGTGAGTTTTCCAAACAAACGTCTCGAGCCTCCAGGTCTGCAGAGACCGACCAGGGCTGCCGCCCAACCGACTATTCACCCTTTTTGGGCGGGAATTTATTCCCTTTTTGCCCATTTTTCGGGTTTTTGGTCGGGCTTCAAAAGCGGCTGCCCGAGGCCTGGCAGAGGCCGGGGCATGGTCCCCGATCGCGCCAGGCGGCTCGCGCGACCCGATTAGGCCCCGAAAGGAGTCGGGAAATCGGCAGACCTGCCCGAGTTCAGCCCGGGGGGGGCGGGGGGCAGGTCGGTTCGGCTCAAATCATTAACCAAAGCCGAGACTTGGTCTCGCTGGCGCAACCGAAGTGCCAGGCTGGATAACTCATTAACCAGAAGGCGGCTGGAGGCAGGCAGGGCTGATGGCTGAGGCCGGGTGGAGGCCACCCGCGGCCGGGAAAGTCAAAAGTCCCGTTGTGTGGAAGTCTATGAGGTCAGATTCGGCCGCCTTACCGGGCCTTCGGTTGATGGTTTCCCGCTTGGGCAAGCGAGTCGGCCCGGCAAAGTGGCCACTTGCATTTTCTGGCAAGTGTCTGCGAACAACGTTAATGAGTTGAACCTCGGAAATTGCCGGAAGTCCCGATGAAGAAATGAAAATGCCCCTTTTGCGGGGATTTGGATGCTCATGGCCGGCAGCAGGTGGCCCGACGCCCCGCCAACTTGACACTTGTCATTTCTGTCCTTGGGGGTTGGCGGGGTATCTGCACAGAGGTAGGAGGTGGCAGAATCGAGACTTGGTGAGTTTTCCAAACAAACGTCTCGAGCCTCCAGGTCTGCAGAGACCGACCAGGGCTGCCGCCCAACCGACTATTCACCCTTTTTGGGCGGGAATTTATTCCCTTTTTGCCCATTTTTCGGGTTTTTGGTCGGGCTTCAAAAGCGGCTGCCCGAGGCCTGGCAGAGGCCGGGGCATGGTCCCCGATCGCGCCAGGCGGCTCGCGCGACCCGATTAGGCCCCGAAAGGAGTCGGGAAATCGGCAGACCTGCCCGAGTTCAGCCCGGGGGGGGCGGGGGGCAGGTCGGTTCGGCTCAAATCATTAACCAAAGCCGAGACTTGGTCTCGCTGGCGCAACCGAAGTGCCAGGCTGGATAACTCATTAACCAGAAGGCGGCTGGAGGCAGGCAGGGCTGATGGCTGAGGCCGGGTGGAGGCCACCCGCGGCCGGGAAAGTCAAAAGTCCCGTTGTGTGGAAGTCTATGAGGTCAGATTCGGCCGCCTTACCGGGCCTTCGGTTGATGGTTTCCCGCTTGGGCAAGCGAGTCGGCCCGGCAAAGTGGCCACTTGCATTTTCTGGCAAGTGTCTGCGAACAACGTTAATGAGTTGAACCTCGGAAATTGCCGGAAGTCCCGATGAAGAAATGAAAATGCCCCTTTTGCGGGGATTTGGATGCTCATGGCCGGCAGCAGGTGGCCCGACGCCCCGCCAACTTGACACTTGTCATTTCTGTCCTTGGGGGTTGGCGGGGTATCTGCACAGAGGTAGGAGGTGGCAGAATCGAGACTTGGTGAGTTTTCCAAACAAACGTCTCGAGCCTCCAGGTCTGCAGAGACCGACCAGGGCTGCCGCCCAACCGACTATTCACCCTTTTTGGGCGGGAATTTATTCCCTTTTTGCCCATTTTTCGGGTTTTTGGTCGGGCTTCAAAAGCGGCTGCCCGAGGCCTGGCAGAGGCCGGGGCATGGTCCCCGATCGCGCCAGGCGGCTCGCGCGACCCGATTAGGCCCCGAAAGGAGTCGGGAAATCGGCAGACCTGCCCGAGTTCAGCCCGGGGGGGGCGGGGGGCAGGTCGGTTCGGCTCAAATCATTAACCAAAGCCGAGACTTGGTCTCGCTGGCGCAACCGAAGTGCCAGGCTGGATAACTCATTAACCAGAAGGCGGCTGGAGGCAGGCAGGGCTGATGGCTGAGGCCGGGTGGAGGCCACCCGCGGCCGGGAAAGTCAAAAGTCCCGTTGTGTGGAAGTCTATGAGGTCAGATTCGGCCGCCTTACCGGGCCTTCGGTTGATGGTTTCCCGCTTGGGCAAGCGAGTCGGCCCGGCAAAGTGGCCACTTGCATTTTCTGGCAAGTGTCTGCGAACAACGTTAATGAGTTGAACCTTGGAAATTGCCGGAAGTCCCGATGAAGAAATGAAAATGCCCCTTTTGCGGGGATTTGGATGCTCATGGCCGGCAGCAGGTGGCCCGACGCCCCGCCAACTTGACACTTGTCATTTCTGTCCTTGGGGGTTGGCGGGGTATCTGCACAGAGGTAGGAGGTGGCAGAATCGAGACTTGGTGAGTTTTCCAAACAAACGTCTCGAGCCTCCAGGTCTGCAGAGACCGACCAGGGCTGCCGCCCAACCGACTATTCACCCTTTTTGGGCGGGAATTTATTCCCTTTTTGCCCATTTTTCGGGTTTTTGGTCGGGCTTCAAAAGCGGCTGCCCGAGGCCTGGCAGAGGCCGGGGCATGGTCCCCGATCGCGCCAGGCGGCTCGCGCGACCCGATTAGGCCCCGAAAGGAGTCGGGAAATCGGCAGACCTGCCCGAGTTCAGCCCGGGGGGGGCGGGGGGCAGGTCGGTTCGGCTCAAATCATTAACCAAAGCCGAGACTTGGTCTCGCTGGCGCAACCGAAGTGCCAGGCTGGATAACTCATTAACCAGAAGGCGGCTGGAGGCAGGCAGGGCTGATGGCTGAGGCCGGGTGGAGGCCACCCGCGGCCGGGAAAGTCAAAAGTCCCGTTGTGTGGAAGTCTATGAGGTCAGATTCGGCCGCCTTACCGGGCCTGCGGTTGATGGTTTCCCGCTTGGGCAAGCGAGTCGGCCCGGCAAAGTGGCCACTTGCATTTTCTGGCAAGTGTCTGCGAACAACGTTAATGAGTTGAACCTCGGCAATTGTCGGAAGTCCCGATGAAGAAATGAAAATGCCCCTTTTGCGGGGATTTGGATGCTCATGGCCGGCAGCAGGTGGCCCGACGCCCCGCCAACTTGACACTTGTCATTTCTGTCCTTGGGGGTTGGCGGGGTATCTGCACAGAGGTAGGAGGTGGCAGAATCGAGACTTGGTGAGTTTTCCAAACAAACGTCTCGAGCCTCCAGGTCTGCAGAGACCGACCAGGGCTGCCGCCCAACCGACTATTCACCCTTTTTGGGCGGGAATTTATTCCCTTTTTGCCCATTTTTCGGGTTTTTGGTCGGGCTTCAAAAGCGGCTGCCCGAGGCCTGGCAGAGGCCGGGGCATGGTCCCCGATCGCGCCAGGCGGCTCGCGCGACGCGATTAGGCCCCGAAAGGAGTCGGGAAATCGGCAGACCTGCCCGAGTTCAGCCCGCGGGGGCGGGGGGCAGGTCGGTTCGGCTCAAATCATTAACCAAAGCCGAGACTTGGTCTCGCTGGCGCAACCGAAGTGCCAGGCTGGATAACTCATTAACCAGAAGGCGGCTGGAGGCAGGCAGGGCTGATGGCTGAGGCCGGGTGGAGGCCACCCGCGGCCGGGAAAGTCAAAAGTCCCGTTGTGTGGAAGTCTATGAGGTCAGATTCGGCCGCCTTACCGGGCCTTCGGTTGATGGTTTCCCGCTTGGGCAAGCGAGTCGGCCCGGCAAAGTGGCCACTTGCATTTTCTGGCAAGTGTCTGCGAACAACGTTAATGAGTTGAACCTCGGCAATTGTCGGAAGTCCCGATGAAGAAATGAAAATGCCCCTTTTGCGGGGATTTGGATGCTCATGGCCGGCAGCAGGTGGCCCGACGCCCCGCCAACTTGACACTTGTCATTTCTGTCCTTGGGGGTTGGCGGGGTATCTGCACAGAGGTAGGAGGTGGCAGAATCGAGACTTGGTGAGTTTTCCAAACAAACGTCTCGAGCCTCCAGGTCTGCAGAGACCGACCAGGGCTGCCGCCCAACCGACTATTCACCCTTTTTGGGCGGGAATTTATTCCCTTTTTGCCCATTTTTCGGGTTTTTGGTCGGGCTTCAAAAGCGGCTGCCCGAGGCCTGGCAGAGGCCGGGGCATGGGCCCCGATCGCGCCAGGCGGCACGCGCGACCCGATTAGGCCCCGAAAGGAGTCGGGAAATCGGCAGACCTGCCCGACTTCAGCCCGCGGGGGCGGGGGGCAGGTCGGTTCGGCTCAAATCATTAACCAAAGCCGAGACTTGGTCTCGCTGGCGCAACCGAAGTGCCAGGCTGGATAACTCATTAACCAGAAGGCGGCTGGAGGCAGGCAGGGCTGATGGCTGAGGCCGGGTGGAGGCCACCCGCGGCCGGGAAAGTCAAAAGTCCCGTTGTGTGGAAGTCTATGAGGTCAGATTCGGCCGCCTTACCGGGCCTTCGGTTGATGGTTTCCCGCTTGGGCAAGCGAGTCGGCCCGGCAAAGTGGCCACTTGCATTTTCTGGCAAGTGTCTGCGAACAACGTTAATGAGTTGAACCTCGGAAATTGCCGGAAGTCCCGATGAAGAAATGAAAATGCCCCTTTTGCGGGGATTTGGATGCTCATGGCCGGCAGCAGGTGGCCCGACGCCCCGCCAACTTGACACTTGTCATTTCTGTCCTTGGGGGTTGGCGGGGTATCTGCACAGAGGTAGGAGGTGGCAGAATCGAGACTTGGTGAGTTTTCCAAACAAACGTCTCGAGCCTCCAGGTCTGCAGAGACCGACCAGGGCTGCCGCCCAACCGACTATTCACCCTTTTTGGGCGGGAATTTATTCCCTTTTTGCCCATTTTTCGGGTTTTTGGTCGGGCTTCAAAAGCGGCTGCCCGAGGCCTGGCAGAGGCCGGGGCATGGGCCCCGATCGCGCCAGGCGGCTCGCGCGACCCGATTAGGCCCCGAAAGGAGTCGGGAAATCGGCAGACCTGCCCGAGTTCAGCCCGGGGGGGGCGGGGGGCAGGTCGGTTCGGCTCAAATCATTAACCAAAGCCGAGACTTGGTCTCGCTGGCGCAACCGAAGTGCCAGGCTGGATAACTCATTAACCAGAAGGCGGCTGGAGGCAGGCAGGGCTGATGGCTGAGGCCGGGTGGAGGCCACCCGCGGCCGGGAAAGTCAAAAGTCCCGTTGTGTGGAAGTCTATGAGGTCAGATTCGGCCGCCTTACCGGGCCTTCGGTTGATGGTTTCCCGCTTGGGCAAGCGAGTCGGCCCGGCAAAGTGGCCACTTGCATTTTCTGGCAAGTGTCTGCGAACAACGTTAATGAGTTGAACCTCGGAAATTGCCGGAAGTCCCGATGAAGAAATGAAAATGCCCCTTTTGCGGGGATTTGGATGCTCATGGCCGGCAGCAGGTGGCCCGACGCCCCGCCAACTTGACACTTGTCATTTCTGTCCTTGGGGGTTGGCGGGGTATCTGCACAGAGGTAGGAGGTGGCAGAATCGAGACTTGGTGAGTTTTCCAAACAAACGTCTCGAGCCTCCAGGTCTGCAGAGACCGACCAGGGCTGCCGCCCAACCGACTATTCACCCTTTTTGGGCGGGAATTTATTCCCTTTTTGCCCATTTTTCGGGTTTTTGGTCGGGCTTCAAAAGCGGCTGCCCGAGGCCTGGCAGAGGCCGGGGCATGGTCCCCGATCGCGCCAGGCGGCTCGCGCGACCCGATTAGGCCCCGAAAGGAGTCGGGAAATCGGCAGACCTGCCCGAGTTCAGCCCGGGGGGGGCGGGGGGCAGGTCGGTTCGGCTCAAATCATTAACCAAAGCCGAGACTTGGTCTCGCTGGCGCAACCGAAGTGCCAGGCTGGATAACTCATTAACCAGAAGGCGGCTGGAGGCAGGCAGGGCTGATGGCTGAGGCCGGGTGGAGGCCACCCGCGGCCGGGAAAGTCAAAAGTCCCGTTGTGTGGAAGTCTATGAGGTCAGATTCGGCCGCCTTACCGGGCCTTCGGTTGATGGTTTCCCGCTTGGGCAAGCGAGTCGGCCCGGCAAAGTGGCCACTTGCATTTTCTGGCAAGTGTCTGCGAACAACGTTAATGAGTTGAACCTTGGAAATTGCCGGAAGTCCCGATGAAGAAATGAAAATGCCCCTTTTGCGGGGATTTGGATGCTCATGGCCGGCAGCAGGTGGCCCGACGCCCCGCCAACTTGACACTTGTCATTTCTGTCCTTGGGGGTTGGCGGGGTATCTGCACAGAGGTAGGAGGTGGCAGAATCGAGACTTGGTGAGTTTTCCAAACAAACGTCTCGAGCCTCCAGGTCTGCAGAGACCTACCAGGGCTGCCGCCCAACCGACTATTCACCCTTTTTGGGCGGGAATTTATTCCCTTTTTGCCCATTTTTCGGGTTTTTGGTCGGGCTTCAAAAGCGGCTGCCCGAGGCCTGGCAGAGGCCGGGGCATGGTCCCCGATCGCGCCAGGCGGCTCGCGCGACCCGATTAGGCCCCGAAAGGAGTCGGGAAATCGGCAGACCTGCCCGAGTTCAGCCCGGGGGGGGCGGGGGGCAGGTCGGTTCGGCTCAAATCATTAACCAAAGCCGAGACTTGGTCTCGCTGGCGCAACCGAAGTGCCAGGCTGGATAACTCATTAACCAGAAGGCGGCTGGAGGCAGGCAGGGCTGATGGCTGAGGCCGGGTGGAGGCCACCCGCGGCCGGGAAAGTCAAAAGTCCCGTTGTGTGGAAGTCTATGAGGTCAGATTCGGCCGCCTTACCGGGCCTGCGGTTGATGGTTTCCCGCTTGGGCAAGCGAGTCGGCCCGGCAAAGTGGCCACTTGCATTTTCTGGCAAGTGTCTGCGAACAACGTTAATGAGTTGAACCTCGGCAATTGTCGGAAGTCCCGATGAAGAAATGAAAATGCCCCTTTTGCGGGGATTTGGATGCTCATGGCCGGCAGCAGGTGGCCCGACGCCCCGCCAACTTGACACTTGTCATTTCTGTCCTTGGGGGTTGGCGGGGTATCTGCACAGAGTAGGAGGTGGCAGAATCGAGACTTGGTGAGTTTTCCAAACAAACGTCTCGAGCCTCCAGGTCTGCAGAGACCGACCAGGGCTGCCGCCCAACCGACTATTCACCCTTTTTGGGCGGGAATTTATTCCCTTTTTGCCCATTTTTCGGGTTTTTGGTCGGGCTTCAAAAGCGGCTGCCCGAGGCCTGGCAGAGGCCGGGGCATGGTCCCCGATCGCGCCAGGCGGCTCGCGCGACGCGATTAGGCCCCGAAAGGAGTCGGGAAATCGGCAGACCTGCCCGAGTTCAGCCCGCGGGGGCGGGGGGCAGGTCGGTTCGGCTCAAATCATTAACCAAAGCCGAGACTTGGTCTCGCTGGCGCAACCGAAGTGCCAGGCTGGATAACTCATTAACCAGAAGGCGGCTGGAGGCAGGCAGGGCTGATGGCTGAGGCCGGGTGGAGGCCACCCGCGGCCGGGAAAGTCAAAAGTCCCGTTGTGTGGAAGTCTATGAGGTCAGATTCGGCCGCCTTACCGGGCCTTCGGTTGATGGTTTCCCGCTTGGGCAAGCGAGTCGGCCCGGCAAAGTGGCCACTTGCATTTTCTGGCAAGTGTCTGCGAACAACGTTAATGAGTTGAACCTCGGCAATTGTCGGAAGTCCCGATGAAGAAATGAAAATGCCCCTTTTGCGGGGATTTGGATGCTCATGGCCGGCAGCAGGTGGCCCGACGCCCCGCCAACTTGACACTTGTCATTTCTGTCCTTGGGGGTTGGCGGGGTATCTGCACAGAGGTAGGAGGTGGCAGAATCGAGACTTGGTGAGTTTTCCAAACAAACGTCTCGAGCCTCCAGGTCTGCAGAGACCGACCAGGGCTGCCGCCCAACCGACTATTCACCCTTTTTGGGCGGGAATTTATTCCCTTTTTGCCCATTTTTCGGGTTTTTGGTCGGGCTTCAAAAGCGGCTGCCCGAGGCCTGGCAGAGGCCGGGGCATGGTCCCCGATCGCGCCAGGCGGCTCGCGCGACCCGATTA
Organism: Pristiophorus japonicus; assembly: GCF_044704955.1. NCBI lineage: Eukaryota > Metazoa > Chordata > Chondrichthyes > Pristiophoridae > Pristiophorus > Pristiophorus japonicus. The sequence continues at coordinate 20,670 of NW_027252462.1, forward strand.
GGCCCCGAAAGGAGTCGGGAAATCGGCAGACCTGCCCGAGTTCAGCCCGGGGGGGGCGGGGGGCAGGTCGGTTCGGCTCAAATCATTAACCAAAGCCGAGACTTGGTCTCGCTGGCGCAACCGAAGTGCCAGGCTGGATAACTCATTAACCAGAAGGCGGCTGGAGGCAGGCAGGGCTGATGGCTGAGGCCGGGTGGAGGCCACCCGCGGCCGGGAAAGTCAAAAGTCCCGTTGTGTGGAAGTCTATGAGGTCAGATTCGGCCGCCTTACCGGGCCTTCGGTTGATGGTTTCCCGCTTGGGCAAGCGAGTCGGCCCGGCAAAGTGGCCACTTGCATTTTCTGGCAAGTGTCTGCGAACAACGTTAATGAGTTGAACCTCGGAAATTGCCGGAAGTCCCGATGAAGAAATGAAAATGCCCCTTTTGCGGGGATTTGGATGCTCATGGCCGGCAGCAGGTGGCCCGACGCCCCGCCAACTTGACACTTGTCATTTCTGTCCTTGGGGGTTGGCGGGGTATCTGCACAGAGGTAGGAGGTGGCAGAATCGAGACTTGGTGAGTTTTCCAAACAAACGTCTCGAGCCTCCAGGTCTGCAGAGACCGACCAGGGCTGCCGCCCAACCGACTATTCACCCTTTTTGGGCGGGAATTTATTCCCTTTTTGCCCATTTTTCGGGTTTTTGGTCGGGCTTCAAAAGCGGCTGCCCGAGGCCTGGCAGAGGCCGGGGCATGGTCCCCGATCGCGCCAGGCGGCTCGCGCGACCCGATTAGGCCCCGAAAGGAGTCGGGAAATCGGCAGACCTGCCCGAGTTCAGCCCGGGGGGGGCGGGGGGCAGGTCGGTTCGGCTCAAATCATTAACCAAAGCCGAGACTTGGTCTCGCTGGCGCAACCGAAGTGCCAGGCTGGATAACTCATTAACCAGAAGGCGGCTGGAGGCAGGCAGGGCTGATGGCTGAGGCCGGGTGGAGGCCACCCGCGGCCGGGAAAGTCAAAAGTCCCGTTGTGTGGAAGTCTATGAGGTCAGATTCGGCCGCCTTACCGGGCCTTCGGTTGATGGTTTCCCGCTTGGGCAAGCGAGTCGGCCCGGCAAAGTGGCCACTTGCATTTTCTGGCAAGTGTCTGCGAACAACGTTAATGAGTTGAACCTTGGAAATTGCCGGAAGTCCCGATGAAGAAATGAAAATGCCCCTTTTGCGGGGATTTGGATGCTCATGGCCGGCAGCAGGTGGCCCGACGCCCCGCCAACTTGACACTTGTCATTTCTGTCCTTGGGGGTTGGCGGGGTATCTGCACAGAGGTAGGAGGTGGCAGAATCGAGACTTGGTGAGTTTTCCAAACAAACGTCTCGAGCCTCCAGGTCTGCAGAGACCGACCAGGGCTGCCGCCCAACCGACTATTCACCCTTTTTGGGCGGGAATTTATTCCCTTTTTGCCCATTTTTCGGGTTTTTGGTCGGGCTTCAAAAGCGGCTGCCCGAGGCCTGGCAGAGGCCGGGGCATGGTCCCCGATCGCGCCAGGCGGCTCGCGCGACCCGATTAGGCCCCGAAAGGAGTCGGGAAATCGGCAGACCTGCCCGAGTTCAGCCCGGGGGGGGCGGGGGGCAGGTCGGTTCGGCTCAAATCATTAACCAAAGCCGAGACTTGGTCTCGCTGGCGCAACCGAAGTGCCAGGCTGGATAACTCATTAACCAGAAGGCGGCTGGAGGCAGGCAGGGCTGATGGCTGAGGCCGGGTGGAGGCCACCCGCGGCCGGGAAAGTCAAAAGTCCCGTTGTGTGGAAGTCTATGAGGTCAGATTCGGCCGCCTTACCGGGCCTGCGGTTGATGGTTTCCCGCTTGGGCAAGCGAGTCGGCCCGGCAAAGTGGCCACTTGCATTTTCTGGCAAGTGTCTGCGAACAACGTTAATGAGTTGAACCTCGGCAATTGTCGGAAGTCCCGATGAAGAAATGAAAATGCCCCTTTTGCGGGGATTTGGATGCTCATGGCCGGCAGCAGGTGGCCCGACGCCCCGCCAACTTGACACTTGTCATTTCTGTCCTTGGGGGTTGGCGGGGTATCTGCACAGAGGTAGGAGGTGGCAGAATCGAGACTTGGTGAGTTTTCCAAACAAACGTCTCGAGCCTCCAGGTCTGCAGAGACCGACCAGGGCTGCCGCCCAACCGACTATTCACCCTTTTTGGGCGGGAATTTATTCCCTTTTTGCCCATTTTTCGGGTTTTTGGTCGGGCTTCAAAAGCGGCTGCCCGAGGCCTGGCAGAGGCCGGGGCATGGGCCCCGATCGCGCCAGGCGGCACGCGCGACCCGATTAGGCCCCGAAAGGAGTCGGGAAATCGGCAGACCTGCCCGACTTCAGCCCGCGGGGGCGGGGGGCAGGTCGGTTCGGCTCAAATCATTAACCAAAGCCGAGACTTGGTCTCGCTGGCGCAACCGAAGTGCCAGGCTGGATAACTCATTAACCAGAAGGCGGCTGGAGGCAGGCAGGGCTGATGGCTGAGGCCGGGTGGAGGCCACCCGCGGCCGGGAAAGTCAAAAGTCCCGTTGTGTGGAAGTCTATGAGGTCAGATTCGGCCGCCTTACCGGGCCTTCGGTTGATGGTTTCCCGCTTGGGCAAGCGAGTCGGCCCGGCAAAGTGGCCACTTGCATTTTCTGGCAAGTGTCTGCGAACAACGTTAATGAGTTGAACCTTGGAAATTGCCGGAAGTCCCGATGAAGAAATGAAAATGCCCCTTTTGCGGGGATTTGGATGCTCATGGCCGGCAGCAGGTGGCCCGACGCCCCGCCAACTTGACACTTGTCATTTCTGTCCTTGGGGGTTGGCGGGGTATCTGCACAGAGGTAGGAGGTGGCAGAATCGAGACTTGGTGAGTTTTCCAAACAAACGTCTCGAGCCTCCAGGTCTGCAGAGACCGACCAGGGCTGCCGCCCAACCGACTATTCACCCTTTTTGGGCGGGAATTTATTCCCTTTTTGCCCATTTTTCGGGTTTTTGGTCGGGCTTCAAAAGCGGCTGCCCGAGGCCTGGCAGAGGCCGGGGCATGGGCCCCGATCGCGCCAGGCGGCTCGCGCGACCCGATTAGGCCCCGAAAGGAGTCGGGAAATCGGCAGACCTTGCCGAGTTCAGCCCGCGGTGGCGGGGGGCAGGTCGGTTCGGCTCAAATCATTAACCAAAGCCGAGACTTGGTCTCGCTGGCGCAACCGAAGTGCCAGGCTGGATAACTCATTAACCAGAAGGCGGCTGGAGGCAGGCAGGGCTGATGGCTGAGGCCGGGTGGAGGCCACCCGCGGCCGGGAAAGTCAAAAGTCCCGTTGTGTGGAAGTCTATGAGGTCAGATTCGGCCGCCTTACCGGGCCTTCGGTTGATGGTTTCCCGCTTGGGCAAGCGAGTCGGCCCGGCAAAGTGGCCACTTGCATTTTCTGGCAAGTGTCTGCGAACAACGTTAATGAGTTGAACCTTGGAAATTGCCGGAAGTCCCGATGAAGAAATGAAAATGCCCCTTTTGCGGGGATTTGGATGCTCATGGCCGGCAGCAGGTGGCCCGACGCCCCGCCAACTTGACACTTGTCATTTCTGTCCTTGGGGGTTGGCGGGGTATCTGCACAGAGGTAGGAGGTGGCAGAATCGAGACTTGGTGAGTTTTCCAAACAAACGTCTCGAGCCTCCAGGTCTGCAGAGACCGACCAGGGCTGCCGCCCAACCGACTATTCACCCTTTTTGGGCGGGAATTTATTCCCTTTTTGCCCATTTTTCGGGTTTTTGGTCGGGCTTCAAAAGCGGCTGCCCGAGGCCTGGCAGAGGCCGGGGCATGGTCCCCGATCGCGCCAGGCGGCTCGCGCGACCCGATTAGGCCCCGAAAGGAGTCGGGAAATCGGCAGACCTGCCCGAGTTCAGCCCGGGGGGGGCGGGGGGCAGGTCGGTTCGGCTCAAATCATTAACCAAAGCCGAGACTTGGTCTCGCTGGCGCAACCGAAGTGCCAGGCTGGATAACTCATTAACCAGAAGGCGGCTGGAGGCAGGCAGGGCTGATGGCTGAGGCCGGGTGGAGGCCACCCGCGGCCGGGAAAGTCAAAAGTCCCGTTGTGTGGAAGTCTATGAGGTCAGATTCGGCCGCCTTACCGGGCCTTCGGTTGATGGTTTCCCGCTTGGGCAAGCGAGTCGGCCCGGCAAAGTGGCCACTTGCATTTTCTGGCAAGTGTCTGCGAACAACGTTAATGAGTTGAACCTCGGAAATTGCCGGAAGTCCCGATGAAGAAATGAAAATGCCCCTTTTGCGGGGATTTGGATGCTCATGGCCGGCAGCAG
>NW_027252463.1:0-24950 GCF_044704955.1 Pristiophorus japonicus
GATGGATGTTATCGTGGATTGTCCGGCCCGGGACCGTGTAGGACTGGTCGGGGTGGATCATGTGGTCCAGCACGGCACCAAGGCGAGCAGACATCGCCCTGGCGAAGATTTTGTAGTCCGTGCTGAGGAGGGAGACCGGGCGCCAGTTCTTAAGGAGGCGGAGATCGCCCTTCTTAGGCAGCAGGACGATAACTGCCCTGCGCCAAGAGAGGGGCATCTCCCCGGTCGCCAGACTTTCCCCCAGGACCCGCGCGTAGTCGCTCCCCAGGACGTCCCAGAACGCCCTGTGGAACTCCACGGTCAGCCCGTCCAGCCCCGGGGATTTTCCCCTCGAGAGCCGGGCGAGGGCACCGGTCAGCTCCGCCAGGCTTAGCGGAGCTTCCAGATTTTCGGCGCCCTCCGGGCTGACCTTCGGCAGGTCCTCCCACAAAACTCTACGCGCTTCCTCGCTGGACGGATCCGGAGAGAACAGAGCCCCGTAATATTCACGGACCCTGTTGTTGACGCCCTCCGGATCCGAGACGAGAGAGCCGTCGTCGGCCAGCAGCGTCAAGAGCTGCTTACGGACACTCTGCCTTTTTTCCAGCGAGTAGAAGAAGGGGGAGCCGCGGTCCAGATCCCGCAGGAACCGGATCCGCGACCTCACGAACGCGCCTCGGGACCCGACGAGCTGCAGGTCCTTCAGCGCGGCCTTCTTCGCTTCGTACACCGTCCGCAGGGCCGGGTCCTGGACGACTTGACCGAGACGGGCTTCCAGGTCGAGCACCTCTTTTTCTAGGCCCGACTCTGGCCGCCCGCCTCTTGGTCGACCCCCTCGCGTACTCTTGACAGAAGACGCGGACGTGAGCCTTGCCCACGTCCCACCATAGCCTCAAGGAGGGGAAGCCCCCCTGCTTCCTTCTCCAGTCGGACCAGAATCGACGGAACGAGTCCTGGAACCGCACGTCCTCCAGCAGCCGGTTGTTATAGTGCCAGTACGCGGACCCCGTCCTCGCGCGGAGCGAAGCGAGCTCCGCCCACACCAGGTGGTGGTCCGAACACGGCACCGGCCGCATGGAGGCCGCCGGGACGCAGGAAACGTACGCCCGAGACACGTAAAGGCGGTCGACTCTAGACCATCCAACTCCAGGCCTCACCCAAGTAAAGGCGCTGGAGTCGGGGTGGAGATTTCGCCAGACGTCCACCAAGTCGAAGGACCCGACCAGGTCCCTCAACTTCTCCATCGCCGTCATGCACTGCGGGGCACCGGAGCGGTCCCTCGCCTCGAGGGTGCAGTTAAAATCCCCCCCGAGGACAATGCAGTCGCCGACGTCGACGGAGCCAAGAAGAGCGGACACCTCTTCAAAGAAGCGCGTTTGCTGCGGGCCGGGATGAGGGGCGTACACGTTCACGAGATGGAGCGGCACGTCCCCCAGGCGAACCGTTACGTGCAGCAAGCGGCCTGGCACGGGCTCCTCGACCCCCAAGATCTCCGGCTGAAAATGCGGGCCCAGCAAGATGGCCACCCCACTAGAAATGGCGGTGAGGTGGCTCATGCGGACCTCTCCTTGCCATTCCAGGAGCCACGTGGCTTCGTCTCCCGGAACGGTGTGGGTTTCTTGCAGGAAGCACACCGCATATTTCCCCTCCCGCAGGAGCGAAAAATTGTCAAATCTACGGCGTGCCCCTCTGCCGCCGTTGATGTTGAGGCTGGCTATGGTTATCTTCATGGCAAAAGCATAGTGCAACCTCTACCTTAATCTATTGTGGGGGAGGGAGCGGAGTCTTTTGTTGAACTCCGCTCCCTCCGCAGCCCAGCGAGGAGTCCCTCGAGCTCGCGCAGCTCAAGGTGCTGCTCCTTTGTCAAGGGCCCGCCCGCGGCCAAGGTTTTAACGGCGGCGCGGACGGACCCCTTGATCAGCTCCGGCTCGGACCATTTTTCCAGGGCCAGTCGGGCTTGGTCGCGGCGACCCCGGCTCTGGGCCAAAAAGTCCCGGAGTTCCTTTGCAGGAATGAGGAGGGCCTCAGCGGCGGCCGCGAGCAGATCCACCGCCTCACTGGCGGTGGTCTCTAGGTCTTCACCCGCGTCCCCCACCGAGTCCCCGTCCTCCTCCGGGAGGTGGCCGCCAGCAGCCAGCCCATCGACCGCACAAGGTACGGCAAATGAACCGGCCGCGCCAACCGGCCCTGGCACTGCCCCGATCCCACCCCCAGGATCGTCGGCAGAGGAGTCCCCACTGGGCTCTTTTAAAAATGGTGCTGGGTCGGGAAATGACAGCGGAAGGGGTTCCCCCTCCGCCCCAGGAACCGGGGAACAAGGAGAGACCCGGCCATAGGAGATCCCCAGGCTCCCCAAGTGCTCCAGCTCCAAAGTAAGGGGCGAGGGTGGGTGTTCCTCCACCTCCCCGCTGCCACCCCCCGGCCCAGCATCTACAGTTTCATTAAAATCAATATATTTTGTTTCTGCCGGGTCGAGCAACTCCCGGGGGAAGTTGGGTATTGGCCGGGCGGGCTCAGGTTCGGCCTTTTCGGCCCCGCCCGCCTCAGTCCCCGGGACGCCCGGCCCGGCGGCAATGCATTCCTCCGCGGTCCCCACGCCCCCCACGACAGGCAGATCTTCCACTCCATCCCCAGGAGGCAGCGGCTGGGCAGCCTCGACTGTCTCACCCTCCCCGGGGACAGACTCTTCGCGCCTACGGCGCTGCTTGGGGGCGCTGGTGGGGGACGCGGGACACGCGGCGGGCACCGACTCCTCCGCGGAGGGATGTTGTTCCCCCTCCGCCTCATCGGAGCCGCGCCTCCTTTTGTTCCTGGGGGCGCGCGGAGGCAGGGAGACCCCCATGTCTGCCGAGGCCTCCCGCTCCGCCCCCCCCTTTTCCTTTCCTTTCCCGCGCCCGGGCCCCTCTGCGGTATTGGTCAAGGGCCCGGGCACGGGCTCGGGGCACCCCGCGCTCGCCGGTGACGGGGTTGGGCTGAGCGCGGTGGTCAAACTTTCTGGCGCACTGAGGGGACCCGCCTCGAGATGTTTCTCCTTGTCCCGCGCCTTCCTTCCGGTCGGACGCTCTCCCTCCCCCCCGCCGGAGGCCGTGAAAACAAAGGCCCCCGACGATGCCCGCGCACCTACGGCTCCCGGCACGCGGACGCAACTAGGGGGAGGGGTGGCGGCGGCGCCAGCCTTGGCCGCCTTCGGTGGTTTGGCGGCCTTGGAGGCGGGGCAGTTCTTACGAACGTGCCCCACCTCCCTGCAGGCATGGCACCGCACGCCGTCCGACGTCCAGAAGACGCGGTAGGCAGTCCCCTCGTGCACCACATTAAAGTTCCCCTCCGTCGTGTCCTCCCGCGCCAGCCGGACAAAGAGCTGGCGGCGGAAGGAGAACACGTGGCGCAGGCTGTTCTCCCTGAGGCCGAGCGGTATGGGGTTGATCCCTGACCTTACCTCCCCCAGTTGGTGTAGGTGAGGGAGGAGGAGCTCAGCGGGAACAAAGGGCGGGACGTTTGAAATGATGACCCTCTGCGCGGTGGCCTCGAGAGGGTCCACCGGCAGGAACGTCCCGCCCACCGTGAGCCCCCTTTCGAGGGCCAGGGACACCGCCCGCTCCGACCCCAGGAAGAACACGGCCTTCCCAGACATCTTGGAGGCTGCGACAATGGCCGAGGGGCCGACTACCCCAGCCATCGCCCGCACGCACTCCTCGATGGTCATTGTGGGGTGAGTGTAGCTCTTGACCCCGTGTTTCTTTGTTATAAGTCTGAATGGTGGCAGGGCAGCGGGTGGCGCAGGAGGTGCCGTGGAAGCGGTTGCCACCTGCGCATATGTCTTCGCTGGCCCTGCCACCGGCGTGGATGGGGTCGCCATCACGGGGTCCCTTTAAGGGCTACACGAACCGCAAAGTCACAGGCCTTAATGGTCTTAATTGGCCTCTTATAGTAAGACTGAGCAGAGGAGCTCTTAACGAGGCACCTCTCCCCTAGTTGGCAATTGGGGAGGGGCCTTGCTCCCTTTGCTCAGTTGTCTCAATTGTTTTTTCTCAATTAATTTGGGAGAAAAAGGGCTCTCAGAGAGAGAGGGGAGAAACAGAGAGTAACAGAGAAAGAGAGAGGGGGGTGGGAAGGGGGGGGGCAGGTCTCCCCTCGCAGCTGTGGGTGGGTGCACTCCCCAGATGTCAAAACACACAATAGTCTTTGGGGTGGTCTTCGGGTGAGGGGAGAAGATGTCTTCACCTGGGGCAGCTAGAGCCACCAGGCACACACTCCTAACGATGTTTAAAGAGGTGGTAAATAAAATCTTCAGCCTGGTAGCTCCAGCTATCCTAGGCAATTGGGGGGGGGTCAATTGTGTGTGGGGCCTAGTTGTAAGCAAGGCCCCCACACACACTTCCACCCACACACACCCCCCGCGATGTTCCGGCCCTCAGTGGTCTTCTTTCCTCCCCCCACCGATACAGCAAAGTCTTTCCGGGGAAATGTACCAACACCCACCTGTAGAATGTTGTAGACTCTCCCTCCTTCCAAACAGGTTGTTGTTTTTTCCCCCTCTCTCCAACTCTCTGTAGTTGTAATAAATGTTAAAATGTTTCTGTGCTCCTCCTCTCCCTCCGGATGTTGAATGGGTAGCAAGCTAGCCCTTTCCTCCTCTTCCTGGGCTGGTCTCAGGGCTCACTCCAGGCCTTCCAAACAGGAGCTAAGGTTGGTAGCTCCTCTCCTCACTGCAGCTCAGCTCCAACTGAGCAGGACACGCCTCCACTGCTCCACAATTGGTCCTTGTGCATGAAACTCTTTTAGAAAACTCTTTTGAGTTTACCTGAAAAACATAAACATTAAACCGTGCCACCCGCCTGGGTGACACAGCAGACATTTTCAAGGTCCCTTTTTTTTTCCTTTTTTTGTGTTTTTTTTTTCTTTGTTTTTTTTTGATCGCTAAAATCACATTTTTCCAAGTGCCCCCTATAAAAGGAGAGGGGGACACTAAAAGCACCGGCAATTAAAACAAATTAAACTCTAAAAATCCCAAAAAGTTAGTTTGCAGGTGCAGCAGGTAATCAGGAAGGCAAATGGGATGTTGGCCTTCATTGCGAGAGGGATGGAGTACAAAAGCAGGGAGGTCCTGCTGCAACTGTATAGGGTATTGGTGAGGTCGCACCTGGAGTACTGCATGCAGTTTTGGTCACCTTACTTAAGGAAGGATATACTGGCTTTGGAGGGGGTACAGAGACAATTCACGAGGCTGATTCCGGAGATGAGGGGGTTACCTTATGATGATAGATTGAGTAGACTGGGTCTTTACTCGTTGGAGTTCAGAAGGATGAGGGGTGATCTTTTCGAAACATTTAAAATAATAAAAGGGATAGACAAGATAGAGGCAGAGAGGTTGTTTCTACTGGTCGGGGAGACTAGAACTAGGGGGCACAGCCTCAAAATACAGGGGAGCCAATTTAAAACCGAGTTGAGAAGGAATTTCTTCTCCCAGAGGGTTGTGAATCTGTGGAATTCTCTGCCCAAGGAAGCAGTTGAGGCTAGCTCATTGAATGTATTCAAATCACAGATAGATAGATTTTTAACCAATAAGGGAATTAAGGGTTACGGGGAGCGGGCGGGTAAGTGGAGCTGAGTCCACGGCCAGATCAGCCATGATCTTGTTGAATGGCGGAGCAGGCTCAAGGGGCTAGATGGCCTACTCCTGTTCCTAATTCTGATGTTATGTTCTTATGTGACCCCTTTGTACTCGCTGTAAGTACAGACACACTCTGTAACTCCCTGTTTACTCCCTGTAAGTACTGACCCACTGTGTGACTCTCGCTGAGTAGTCTCTTTAAGTACTGACCCACTCTGTGATTCCCCCTGTGTCGTCTCTGTAAGTATTGACCCAATCTGTGACTCCGCCTGTGTAGTCTCTGTAAGTACAGACCCACTCTGTGACTCCCTGTTTACTCGCTGTAAGTACAGACCCACTCGGTGACTCCCTGTTTACTCCCTGTAAGTACTGACCCACTCTGTGACTCCCCCTGTGTAGTCTCTGTAAGTACAGACCCACTCTGTGATTCCCCCTGTGTAGTCTCTGTAAGTACTGACCCACTCTGTGATTCCCCCTATGTCGTCTCTGTAAGTACTGACCCACTCTGTGATTCCCCCTGTGTAGTCTCTGTAAGTACTGACCCACTCTGTGATTCCCCCTGTGTAGTCTCTGTCAGTACTGACCCACTCTGTGATTCCTGTGTCGTCTCTGTAAGTACTGACCCACTCTGACTCTCCCTGTGTAGTCTCGAAGTGCTGACCCACTCTGTGATTCCCTCTGTGTAGTCTCTAAGTACTGACCCTCTCTGTGACTCCCCCTGTGTAGTCTCTGTAAGTACTGACCCACTCTGTGATTCCCCCCTGTGTAGTCTCTGTCAGTACTGACCCACTCTGTGATTCCCCTGTGTAGTCTCTGTAAGTACTGACCCACTCTGTGATTCCCCCTGTGTAGTCTCTGTAAGTACTGACCCACTCTGTGACTCCCCCTGTGTAGCCTCTGTAAGTACTGACCCAGTCTGTGACTCCCCCTGTGTAGTCTCTGTAAGTACTGACCCACTCTGTGATTCCCCCTGTGTAGTCTCTGATAGCAATGGGAGTGTGAGGGGTATTCTGGGCCATGAGTTTACAGATTGTCCTCTCCTGCTGATGGTGCATCATGGATGCCCACTTTTAAACGGCTATTTCTGTGCTGAATCTACATCAATGATTTAGATGAAGGAATTGAGTGTAATATCTCCAAGTTTGCAGATAACATGAAGCTGGGTGGCGGTGTGAGCTGTGAGGGGGACGCTAAGAGGCTGCAGGGTGACTTGGACAGGTTAGGTGAGTAGGCAAATGCATGGCAGATGCAGTATAATGTGGATAAATGTGAGGCTATCCACTTTGCTGGCAAAAACATGAAGGCAGAATATTATCTGAATGGCAGCAAATTAGGAAATGGAGAGGTGCAACGAGACCTGAGTGTCATGGTACATGAGTCATTGAAAGTTGGCATGCAGGTACAGCAGGCGGTGAAGAAGGCAAATGGTATGTTGGCCTTCATAGCGAGGGGATTTGAATATAGGAGCAGGGAGGTCTTACTGCAGTTGTACAGGGCCTTGGTGAGGCCTCACCTGGAATATTGTGTTCAGTTTTGGTCTCCTCATCTGAGGAAGGATGTTTTTGCTATTGAGGGAATACAGCGAAGGTTCACCAGACTGATTCCTGGGATGGCAGGACTGACATATGAGGAGAGACTGGATCGACTGGGTTTGTATTCACTGAAGTTTAGAAAGATGAGAGGGGATCTCATAGAAACATATAAAATTCTGACGGGACGGGACAGGTTAGATGCAGGATGAATGTTCCCGATGTTGGGGAAGTCCAGAACCAGGGGACAACAGTTTAAGGATAAGGGGTAGGCCATTTAGGACTGAGGTGAGGAGAAACTCAGAGAGTTGTTAACCTGTGGAATTCTCTTCCGCAGAAAGTTGTTGATGCCAGTTCGTTAGATATATTCAAGAGGGAGTTAGGTATGGCCCTTATGGCTAAAGGGATCAAGGGGTATGGAGAGAAAGCAGGAAAGGGGTACTGAGGGAATGATCAGCCATGATCTTATTGAATGGTGGTGCAGGCTCGAAGGGCCGAATGCCTACACCTGCACCTATTTTCTATGTTTCTATGTCTCTATCCCATTGATCACAGTGGTAATGCCACACAGCACGATGGAGGGTGTTGTTCGTGTGAAGACAGAACTTTGTCCCCACATTGACTGTGTTGTGGTCACTGCTACCAGTAATGTCTGTGAGAGGTAGATTGGGGAGGACGAGTTCAGGTCTGTTTCCCTGGTGTTGGTTCTCTCACCATTTGCCACATGCCCAGTCTGGCAGCTTTGTCCTTCATGACTCGGCTGGCTCTGTCAGTAGTGGATCTACCGAGCCACTCTTGGTGATGGACATTGAAATCTCCAACTCAGGGTACATTCTCTGACGTTGCTACTCTCAATGCTCCTTCCAAGTGTTGTTCAACATGGAGGGTTCCTCAACTGAGGGCGGGCGATATCTGGTAAACAGCATGTGCTTTCCCTGTACTAACTGTTTGACCTAATTCCACAAGAACTCATATGATCGAGAGTCAATGTTAGGAATCTCAGAGCCAATCCTTTCCGACTGTTACACAAATGTGCCCCAACTCCACTGGGGCTGTGCTGCTGGAGGAAGTGGACCAACACTGGGATGGTGTTGGGAGAATCCACAATGTTGACTGCTAGGGATGGATCTCTGAATAAGATTATGATTATACAAGACTTCAATGTTTCGAGAGCATTTCATGGTGTATTGAGATATTTACAGAGTACTTATCTCAATGGTTAATATTTAAGCAATTTCCTTTGGTTCCTTGGGATCAAACCTTTGCTTCTTTTATTATTCCTCCCCTCGATAAAGGAGATGCTTGATTGGGTAAGGTCATTCTTTACAAATAACCTGTTGTTCCTGTTCGAGTGTCAGATAATATAGACCGTCCCGGGAATGGAATTCCTGGACTGAAGTGGAAGGACTGTAATCTAGAGGGCTAGGAATGGAATTCCTGGACTGAAGTGGAAGGACTGTAATCTAGAGGGCTTGGAATGGAATTCCTGGACTGAAATGGAAGGACTGTAATCTAGAGGGCCTAGGAATGGAATTCCTGGACTGAAGTGGAAGGACTGTAATCTAGAGGGCTTGGAATGGAATTCCTGGACTGAAGTGGAAGGACTGTAATCTAGAGGGCTTGGAATGGAATTCCTGGACTGAAGTGGAAGGACTGTAATCTAGAAGGCTTGGAATGGAATTCCTGGACTGAAGTGGAAGGACTATAATCTAGAGGGCTTGGAATGGAATTCCTGGACTGAAGTGGAAGGACTGTAATCTAGAGGGCTTGGAATGGAATTCCTGGACTGAAGTGGAAGGACTGTAATCTAGAGGGCTTGGAATGGAATTCCTGGATTGAGGCTGGAGTTGTGTCACGTACGCGAGTCCGATTGATCCATTACAGCGACCATCGCTCAGATACTGCCGTTTGGGAACATTTATTGATTGGGAATGTTTTGACCCTGCTGGCCTGGGATCCAATGCATCAGAGAACAAGGTTGCTGCAATCTGACTTTTCATCTTTTATCCCTCCTTTGTTTCTGTCACTTTCGCATCTTTTGTTCTCAATTTTAATTCAAGACAGGAATATAAACTATGTTATCTTTGTCCTCGGTATTTTATAGGTGTATAAAAAATCGCACATTATCTCACTTTTAATTTAAAACTGTGTACAATACGGTGAGCTGGATTAAGTTGCAGTGAAATTTTGTGATGACATTGGTTCAATGAGTCTGTTTGTTCAATGTCTGTGATTAATGTCAGTTACAGTGATGCCTAATGATGTCATCTGGGATTTCCCTCTGCTCAATGTAAGGAGCTCCCTTCAATGTTTCACCTCACACAATCAGCAGGTCTCCTCCAGCACAGATACCAGAAGTGAGTCACAGAAGGGAAGTCATGGTTGTGTCTCGCATCCCACCAGCGCCTCCCATGTCTGATGAATTTCTAGCCATGTTTGATAGATGGGCTCTAGAAGGCATGATAAGAAAATTATTGATCGACATACAACATATTTACTATCCTCTACTCGCTGCTTTTGGTGTTCCGAGTAAGTATCTATGTTCAATTATTAAATATATAAATCATGTTTCACTGTAATATCATTCTTGCTCTGTACCAAGGGATAATCAGTTATTAATGGTATTCTATTGCATTTTGTTTATGCACGTGTTGTTGTTTAAAAATAATGGGACATCCTCACTGCTGTTAGTGTATCTGGTACCTCGCTGTTAGTGTATCTGGTACCTCGCTGTTAGTGTATCTGGTACCTCGCTGTAAGTGTATCTGGTACCTCGCTGTAAGTGTATCTGGTACCTCACTGTTAGTGTATCTGGTACCTCACTGTTAGTGTCCCTGGTACCTCACTGTTAGTGTCCCTGGTACCTCACTGTTAGTGTATCTGGTACCTCACGGTTAGTGTATCTGGTACCTCACGGTTAGTGTATCTGGTACCTCACTGTTAGTGTATTTGGTACCTCACTGTTAGTGTATCTGGTACCTCACGGTTAGTGTATCTGGTACCTCGCTGTTAGTGTATCTGGTACCTCGCTGTTAGTGTATCTGGTACCTCACTGTTAGTGTATCTGGTACCTCGCTGTTAGTGTATCTGGTACCTCGCTGTTAGTGTATCTGGTACCTCACTGTTAGTGTATCTGGTACCTCGCTGTTAGTGTATCTGGTACCTCGCTGTTAGTGTATCTGGTACCTCTCTGTTAGTTTATCTGGTACGTCACTGTTAGTGTATCTGGTACCTCACTGTTAGTGTATTTGGTACCTCGCTGTTAGTGTATCTGGTACCTCACTGTTAGTGTATCTGGTACCTCGCTGTTAGTGTATCTGGTACCTCGCTGTTAGTGTATCTGGTACCTCACTGCTAGTGTATCTGGTACCTCACTGTTAGTGTATCTGGTACCTCACTGTTAGTGTATCTGGTACCTCACTGTTAGTGTATCTGGTACCTCACTGTTAGTGTATTTGGTACCTCGCTGTTAGTGTATCTGGTACCTCGCTGTTAGTGTATCTAGTACCTCGCTGTTAGTGTATCTGGTACCTCGCTGTTAGTGTATCTGGTACCTCACTATTAGTGTATCTGGTACCTCACTGTTAGTGTATCTGGTACCTCACTGTTAGTGTATCTGGTACCTCACTGTTAGTGTATCTGGTACCTCACTGTTAGTGTATCTGGTACCTCACTGTTAGTGTATCTAGTACCTCACTGTTAGTGTATCTGGTACCTCACTGTTAGTGTATCTGGTCCCTCACTGTTAGTGTATCTGGTACCTCGCTGTTAGTGTATCTGGTACCTCGCTGTTAGTGTATCTGGTACCTCGCTGTTAGTGTATCTGGTACCTCGCTGTTAGTGCATCTGGTACCTCGCTGTTAGTGTATCTGGTACCTCGCTGTTAGTGTATCTGGTACCTCGCTGTTAGTGTATCTGGTACCTCACTGTTCGTGTATCTGGTACCTCACTGTTAGTGTATCTGGTACCTCGCTGTTAGTGTATCTGGTACCTCACTGTTAGTGTAACTGGTACCTCACTGTTAGTGTATCTGGTACCTCACTGTTAGTGTATCTGGTACCTCGCTGTTAGTGTATCTGGTACCTCACTGTTCGTGTATCTGGTACCTCACTGTTAGTGTATCTGGTACCTCGCTGTTAGTGTATCTGGTACCTCGCTGTTAGTGTATCTGGTACCTCACTGTTCGTGTATCTGGTACCTCACTGTTAGTGTATCTGGTACCTCACTGTTAGTGTATCTGGTACCTCGCTGTTAGTGTATCTGGTACCTCACTGTTAGTGTATCTGGTACCTCACTGTTAGTGTATCTGGTACCTCACTGTTAGTGTATCTGGTACCTCGCTGTTAGTGTATCTGGTACCTCACTGTTAGTGTAACTGGTACCTCACTGTTAGTGTATCTGGTACCTCACTGTTAGTGTATCTGGTACCTCGCTGTTAGTGTATCTGGTACCTCGCTGTTAGTGTATCTGGTACCTCACTGTTACTGTATCTGGTACCTCGCTGTAAGTGTATCTGGTACCTCGCTGTTAATGTATCTGGTACCTCGCTGTTAGTGTATCTGGTACCTCACTGTTAGTGTATCTGGTACCTCGCTGTTAGTGTATCTGGTACCTCGCTGTTAGTGTATATGTTACTTCGCTGTAAGTGTATCTGGTACCTCAGTGTTAGTGTATCTGGTACCTCACTGTTAGTGTATCTGGTACCTCAATGTTAGTGTATCTGGTACCTCACTGTTAGTGTATCTGGTACCTCACTGTTCGTGTATCTGGTACCTCCCTGTTAGTGTATCTGGTACCTCACTGTTAGTGTATCTGGTACCTCACTGTTCGTGTATCTGGTACCTCACTGTTAATGTATCTGGTACCTCGCTGTTAATGTATCTGGTACCTCGCTGTTAGTGTATCTGGTACCTCGCTGTTAGTGTATCTGGTACCTCGCTGTTAGTGTATCTGGTACCTCGCTGTTAGTGTATCTGGTACCTCACTGTTAGTGTATCTGGTACCTCGCTGTTAGTGTATCTGGTACCTCACTGTTAGTGTATCTGGTACCTCACTGTTAGTGTATCTGGTACCTCGCTGTTAGTGTATCTGGTACCTCGCTGTTAGTGTATCTGGTACCTCACCGTGCTGTCGGCTATTGATTCTTTAAATGATATTGCTCCATCAAGATTCAAATGTTCTGTATTGAACTCAAGCAAAGATATTGGAAGAGACACTTTATTTCCTGAATTTGAGAATCCTCGCTACACTGCACATTTGTATCAGATCAGAAGCAGGTTTTCTAAGTTTCGGGAACTTGCCACCAAATGACGACAGGTGATTGACCTGAAACAGTCACTGTGTTTCTCTCTCCTCTGATGCTGCCTGACCTGTTGATTATCTCTCGGATTTTCTATTTTTATTTCAGACGTTCATCATCCACAGTATTTTACTGTTGTGTTCACCGAATGCTCGCCATGTTTACTTACACACAGTGCGAAGAACAAATCCTGACAGATCATACACACCTTCTTAAATCACTGAAATATCTCCTATTTTCTATGTTTCTCCTATTTTCTATGTTTCTATGTTTCGAATCATTCAGTTCCAGCCAGTGCCTCATGTTCCACATTCTCCAGTTCTGCATTACTGCCACTGCTTCTGATGGTTGGAACAGATTTATCCGGGTCATTTTCATTCTCACTAAATGCTCATTCAGTCAGATTTCCAGACATTTATTTGCAATCTTTGTTTTGAGTTTACAATTGCCTCTCATGTATGTCTGCCACAGCTCAGTGGGTCTCTCAGTGAGAATCGGAGTAATTCTCTATTGTACCCTGCTTTCATTCAGCATAAAGAATGTCAGCTGATTGTAACTGAAGTATTAATGATCAAACAATCCTTTGATATTTTTCCATCTAATATACGATGCACAAGTTGGAAACCAGCATGTGAAAGAAAACAAGAATAACTCATATCCATTTGTGTTCAGATACTTTACAGAAACATTGGGCAGCACTTTACCTGTGGAATAAGTCGTCCGATTTCGATGCTAAAACAAAGCATTTAGTTGGACATTCCCTGGTCAATGATAACCATTTATTTTATTCAGAGTCCATTCTTTGCCATGTTATTCGGAAATTCTTTCTTTCAATGAGCGACAATTTCAACAAAAAGGTGTAAAGCTCATTGTTCAATACACTTCCTGCAGCCCAGTTATCTTTCTAACTGCTGTACATTTGTATTTAATAACCTAACATCGTCATATTAGCTTCATACATTTTAAGTAGAACCACCTGTAATTATTGCACGCCACAATTGCAGTCGATGTTTATTTCTGTTACACTCACTTTCAGTTCGAATTAGAATCCATATCCTCAGCAGGAGCAAGAATACAATGAGGGTCTCCCTCCCTCTCCCCCTATCACCGCCCCCTCCCACCAACACAGCGGCACAGAAGTGAATCTCACCGCTCTCGGTGCTGACTGATCCCGGGACACGAAGGCTTCCTGAGAGCTTCTTGACCCGTGTGTCCCTGTTACCTCGGGCAGTGTTGTTGCCTGCTGAGCTAAAGGTAGATCTATCATTTAATGTCTCATTGATCAAACATCTGTTCATTTCATGTTGTCTTTATCCCCATTTCATTTATTGATTCCTTATTATTTTTGCAATAAACACTGCATTCATTTCCTCAGGTACGAGAATTAGATTATATCATTTCATGTCACTAATGATTTTCAGATTGCAGACCGAATCCCATCAATCTTCTGCTCTTGCTCCCAGCCTGATGTTTAATTTAACTGGTTATTTCCTTTCCTCACAGTGAACTTAGTGACGATAATGATCCTGTCCCGGGGAAAGTGTGGACTCTCCAAATGTGTCACTCGTTACCTGGTGGCCATGGCAACAGCGGATCTACTGGTGGTGATCCTGGATCTGATACTGAGGCACATTCCGATTCGTTATGAGGAACAGTTTATTTTCGTGTATTCCATCCCCCTGTGTAATATCCACGCCGTCCTGCTCTATGCAGCCACAGACTGTTCTGTCTGGTTCACCATCACTTTCACCTTCGATCGATTTGTGGCCATTTGTTGCCAGAAGCTGAAAACTAAATATTGCACCGAGAGAACGGCGGCTGTGGTTCTGGGAACAGTGACTGTGCTGAGCTGTTTAAAGAACATACCCTGGTATTTTATGTTCACAAGTAGGTATGTGCTTTATAACAACCCCTGGTTTTGTTACACTAATTATGTATCACTGGGCTGGGCAGTATTCGAACTACTTCATTATATTCTAACCCCGTGTGTCCCATTTATTCTGATCCTGCTGCTCAATGCTCTCACTGTCAGACACATTTTACTGGCCAGCAGAGCTCGCAGGAGACTCCGGGGTCACAGCAGTGGGGAGAGTCCCAGAGACCCCGAGATGGAGAGTCGCAGAAAATCCATGATTTTATTGTTTGTTATCTCGGGGAATTTCATCCTGCTATGGGCAATGTATATGGTGGTTCTTGTGGCAAACCGGCTTGTTTGGATTTCACATCTTGTATTTATACCTGCGTTAGTAACTGAACTGGGTTACATGCTGCAGCAGCTGAGTTGCTGTACAAACACTGGGATTTACGCCGTGACACAGACTAAGTTCCGGGAGCAGTGGAAGAATGTGCTGAAATATCCCTTTGTTGTAATTGTAAAATGCATTAAACGATAAGAAGCAGCAGAGACTTTACAGCCTCAGAACTCAATGCCACCAGATAATGGGGGGGAAATCCCGGTTGGGGGCTTCCTTCGGACAAATGCCTCCGACCGGAGGATATTTTATGTAAACCTTCGATTCCCATCCGAGACCTTCATTCCATGTGTAGCGTTAGGGAAATGGCCTTCCCCATACGTACAGTAAAGCTGGAGTCACATGGGCCTGAAGCACCAATCACGCTGCAGTATTCTCAGTGATAATAATGGCAACTCGCTTTTTCAGAGTTCCCAATATTATCAATGTGAATAAACACCTCAATATTGAAAAGCAACAGAATAAATTAAAAACACATCACATATTTAAAATTAATTGAAATTAAAGTCAATTAAATGTTTTGTTAAAAAAATGTTTTGGAATTTTTTTAACATGTTTCAATAAGGTTTAAAATAAATGATCCTTGGTGGAAAGGGTTTTTACTGTAAAAATATGTATTTAAGTTTATTTTTGATATGTTTTCGAACTCTTACACTGGTAAAAGTAATGTATCGACCTGCTTTTACCTGGTTTAAGAGTTTGAAGGACATTCTCTGGGCATGATTTGGGCAAATGACCCAATCTCACCCACACAAATGGTCTTCTCCCCGGGATTTGGAGAATCCATATGGAGAAATCTTTGACAGATCGGAAAAGCCGGTTTCCGGGGCATGTACACTTGGGCCTGACCTGGTGAGGCCGGAATTTAAGGCCCATTGTGTCCGAGCCACTCTCCCTCATGGTGAATATTATCACACTCACTCACACACTGTCTACACAGGGCTCCCTGGGCGGGGAGTGACAATCTGTCAGGATCCTCTGCAAGGTCAGCAGTGACCTGCAAAAGGATGGCACCCCCTAAAGTACCACCTAAAGTAGCTGGTCTCCCGCCTGCACTAAGGTGGCAACATCCGTTGCCTAGACAATGGGGTAGTGTTCCTCAGGACCACTCCCTGCCTCACATATGGATGTTCTCACTCGCGCTCGGCACAGCATATACAGCTCTGGTACCCAGCACAAAGCTGGTGGCAGGATCTATTCCCATTGGCTGGTTGATGTCACTGACCTTCCCCTTCCCAGAAGTGAGGCCAGGTGAGTTACAGCGAGAGTCGAGGTCAGCAGCAGATAGAGGTTTGTTCACCAAAGCAGTGAGTGAGTGGCTAGGGGGAGCCACTCGGCCCGGCCCTGCACCAATCCCCACAACCCAGCATGGTAAGGAGGAGGTCCAACACCAGGTACGATGGCAGCTCCTGTCGGCCAGGCTTTCCATCAGTGCCTGAATCTGACTGCAAGAGACCTACGTCTGTCTTCACTAATCGTTTTCTCTTCACATATCTGTGGAAGCTTTTGCAGTAAATAGGAGCACGATTAGTCCATTGAGCCACTCGAGCCTGCTCTGCCATGCAAGATCATGGCAGATGGAGGCTTGTAATAAATGCACCGAAAGAATCCTGGGCGATTTTAACCTACATATTGATTGGACAAAGCAAATTGGCCAGCGTAGCCCCGAGGAAGAGTTCATAGAGTGTATCCTGGATGGTTTCCTTGAACAGCATATTGCGGATCCAACCAGCGAGCAGGCTATCTTAGATCTGGTACAGTGAAATGAATGACCATAACATGGTTCAATTTGAAATTCTGTTGGGCGGTGAGTAAGTTAGTTCTCAAACCAGTGTCCTAAGCTTAAATTATTGAGAAAACAAAGGTATGGGGGCAGAGTTGGCTAAAGTGGACTGGGAAAATAGATTAAAGTACGGGACGGTTGATGATCAGTGGCAGACATTTAAGGAGATATTTCTTAACTCGCAACTAAAATATATCCCAATGAGATGGAAAGACTGTAAGAGAACGGATAACCATCCGTGCCTAACTGAGGAAATAAGGGTCGGCATCACATTGAAAACAAGGGCCTGCAATGGGCCAAGATCAGTGGGAGACCAGAGGATTGGGAAACGTTTAAAAGCCAGCAAAGAACAAATACAAAATTGACAAAGAGAGGGAAGATAGAGTATGAAAGGAAACAAGCACGAAATATAAAAACACAGTAAGAGTTTCTACAGGTACATAACAAGGAAAACAGTGGCTAAAGTAAATGTTCCTCCCCTGGAGGATGAGACTGGGGAATGGTCGAGACATTGAACAAATATATTGTATCCGTCTTCACTGTAGAAGCCACTGAAACACCCCAATAGTGGATAAGCAAGGGGCTGTAGGGAGGTTGGAACTTCATACAATCACTATCGCTAATGAAGTAGTACTCAGTAAAATAATGGGACTAAAGGCGTACAAGTCCCCTGTGTCATGTATTTAACCATCTTGTAATGATTTGGTCATGTAACTGTAACTCATGCACACTGTACCTGTACCCTAGAAATGCACACCCTGACCACAGGGGGTGAACTTGCGGGAGACACTCCTCACCTGGGTTTCCAGGTATAAAAGGGCAGGTCCCACCCAGGGTCAGTACTCCTTAGTCCTGCCAATAAAGGTGAAGGTCACAGAGTGACCGTGTCTGATATATCCATGCCTCGTGTGAGTTTGTAGTAAGGTGCAGAGACACTACATTTGGGGACGAGAAACGGGAATCACCGAACCACGAGGATGGCCACCGGTGGCACAGAGGAACGTTACTGTGTGGGTGAGGACTGGGATGACTTTGTGGAAAGACTCCAGCAGAGCTTTGTCACAAAGGACTGGCTGGAAGAGACAGCGGCTGACAAGCGGAGGGTGCATCTACTGACCAGCTGTGGTCCACAGACGTATGCATCTACTGACCAGCTGTGGTCCACAGACGTATGCATCTACTGACCAGCTGTGGTTCACAGACGTATGCATCTACTGACCAGCTGTGGTTCACAGACGTATGCATCTACTGACCAGCTGTGGTCCACAGACGTATGCATCTACTGACCAGCTGTGGTCCACAGACGTATGCATCTACTGACCAGCTGTGGTCCACAGACGTATGCATCTACTGACCAGCTGTGGTCCACAGACGTATGCATCTACTGACCAGCTGTGGTCCACAGACGTATGCACCTACTGACCAGCTGTGGTCCACAGACGTATGCATCTACTGACCAGCTGTGGTCCACAGACGTATGCATCTACTGACCAGCTGTGGTCCACAGACGTATGCATCTACTGACCAGCTGTGGTCCACAGACATATGCATCTACTGACCAGCTGTGGTCCACAGACGTATGCATCTACTGACCAGCTGTGGTCCACAGACGTATGCACCTACTGACCAGCTGTGGACCACAGACGTATGCGCTGATGAAAGACCTGCTCGCACCCCAAAAGCCGGCAGACAAGTCTTTTGAAGAGCTCAGCCAACTGATCAGTGAGCATCTCAAGCCGGCAAGTAGTGTACACATGGCCTACACCGGTTCTACTCTCACCGGCACCGGGAGGGACAAAACATCTCGGACTTCGTGGCGGACCTGCAGTGCTTGGCCAGTTTCTGTAAGTTCTCTGATGCCTGCAGCGGGAGATATTAAGGGACTTTTGCCATCGAGGGCATTAATCATGCCAGCATTTCCAGGAAGCTCATAGAGACCAAGGACTTGACTTTAGAAGGGGCGGCGTTGAAAGCTCAGACCTTTATGGCAGGGGAAGAGGAGACCAAGCAAATTTACGCACGCAACCCTGGTCCCAACGTGGCGATGGACCAGGGAGTTAACATGGTGAAAACTGCTCGGGACCCCACAGGCAGGCAAGGGCATTTCGAAACCACCCAGGCAGCAACAGGCTCTAGGGTGGGCCTGCAACAAGGACAATGGAGAGGGGATTGGCAATTCACGCCATCTCGAGGAACAATGCGTCCCGCGATAGGACCATTAACACCCACCATCAGAGTGCTTAGAAACAGCCAAATGGGCAATCAGAGGGGAATGCTGGGTAATAGTCCCTTTGTTAACCGCAATCTCAATCTCAGCTCATGCTGGAGATGTGGGGGGTAGACACACTGCAAGAAGCTGCAGATTCCAGCAATATACCTGTAGGATTTGTAATATCAGTGGACACTTGGCCAGGATGTGCAAAAAGGCAGTAGCGAGGCTAATCTGTGAGACAGAGGAACCAGATGAGGGATCTGCAATGCAGGATGATGCCTGGGGTAAAGCCATGGATGCTGAAGTTCAGCGGGTTCACGTGGCTGACGTCCACAGCTCATACACTAAACGTCACCCATGATGATGCAAGTCTTACTGAATGGCATCCCGGTGCACATGGAGCTGGATACGGGAGTGAGCCAGTCACTCATGAGTGCCCAACAATTTAAGAGACTATGGCCACACAGAGCTAGCAGGCCCAAACTGGAACGCATTGACATGCAGCTACGGACTTACACCAAAGAGCTCATCCCAGTGCTGGGCAGTGCAAACTTGGTGGTAACATATAATGGATCACAGAACCGGCTGCCACTCTGGGTCGTTCCTGGAAATGGCTCCGTGCTTTTGGGGAGGAGTTGGCTAGCTGGGATGAAATGGAAATGGGGGGATGTGCACGTCATTTCATCTGTGGAGCGAAATTCATGCTCACAGGTCCTGCAAAAATTCAGGTCACTGTTTCAACCCGGTGTCGGAACGTTCAAGGGCACTAAAGTAGTGATACACATCACTCCGGGCACCAGACCAGTGCACCACAAGGCCAGAGCAGTGCCGTATGTGATGCATAAAAATATTGATTGTGAATTGGACAGGCTGCTCAGAGAGGGCATAATTTCGGCCGTTGAATTCAGCGACTGGGCCAGTCCCATCGTTCCTGTGTTTAAAGCAGACGGCTCGGTCAGGATTTGTGGCGACTACAAAGCCACCATCAACCGAGTGTCGCTGCAAGACCAATACCCGCTCCCGAGAGCAGAGGACCTTTTTGCCACACTGGCAGGTGGTAAGCTGTTCACGAAGCTGGACCTCACTTTGGCCGACATGACTCAGGAACAGACTGAAGAATCCAAGCTTCTGACCATCACGACACACAAGGGATTATTTATCTACAACAGGTGTCCGTTTGGCATTCGTTCGGCAGCAGCTATCTTTCAGAGAAACATGGAAAGTTTGCTCAAGTCCATCCCTGGAACGATTGTGTTCCAAGACGACATTCCCATAACGGGTCGAGACACCGAGGAACACCTCCACAACCTGGAGGAGATGCTACGCCGATTGGACCGGGTAGGCTTGCGGCTGAAAAAGGCCAAGTGTGTGTTTTTGACCCCAGAGGTCGAGTTTTTGGGCAGGAGGGTTGCTGTACATGGGATCAGGCCCACTGAATCAAAAACTGAGGTGATTCACCGGGCACCCAGGCCTGGAAACACGTCGGAGCTGTGATCATTCCTGGGACTTTTGAACTATTTCGGGAACTTTCTGCCGAACTGAAGCACATTGTTGGAGCCGTTACACATGTTCCTGCGTAAAGGTTGTGAATGGTTTTGTGGGGACTGTCAAGAACGGGCTTTCAATAAGGCGAGGAACTGCTGTGTTCCAACTAACTGTTGACTTTGTATGACGCCTGTAAAAAACTGGTTTTAACATGCGATGCGTCATCCTACGGGGTTGGGTGTGTGTTGCAGGGTAACGATGACGGCCAACTCCAACCAGTGGCTTACACCTCCAGGTCGCTCTCCCAGGCAGAGCGTGGATACGGCGCAGTTGAGAAGGAGGCACTCGCGTGTGTGTACGGTGTGAAAAAGATGCACCAGTACCTCTTCGGTAGACGGTTCGAGCTAGAGACGGACCACAAGCCGTTAACATCCCTGTTGTCCGACAGTAAGGCTGTCAATGCTAATGCATCAGCTCACATACAGCGCTGGGCCCTCACACTGGCTGCGTATGACTACACCATACGTCACCGGCCAGGCACCGTAAATTGCGCTGACGCACTCAGCGGGCTCCCACTGGCCACCACCGAGGGAGCGTCGGAGCAGAGCGCTGAGATGGTCATGGCCGTTGAGGCTTTTCACACTGCGGGCTCCCCCATCACAGCCCGCCAGATCAAACTCTGGACCAACAGGGACCCCCTCCTATCCATGATAAAGAAATGTGTCCTGACTGGGGACTGGGTGCCCGCACACAGGGTGTGCCCCGAGGAGATCAGACCGTTTCACAGACGGATGGATGAGCTCTCCATCCAATCCAACTGCCTGTTATGGGGCAGCCGGGTAGTCATGCCCCAGAAAGGAAGGGAAGCGTTCATCAGGGAACTCCACAGCGAGCACCCTGGCATCGTGTTAATGAAGGCCATTGCCCGGTCACATGTATGGTGGCCAGGGATTGACTCAGACCTGGAACACTGAGTTCACAGATGCACGACGTGTGCTCAGCTGGGCAATGCCCCCAGGAAGGCCCCACTCAGCCCGTGGCCCTGACCCACCAGCCCATGGTCACGTATTCACATCGACTATGTGGGCCCGTTCATGGGGAAAATGTTCCTGATCGTTGTCAATGCGTACTCGAAGTGGATCGAGTGCATCATATTAAACTCGTGCACGACATCCACCACCGTGGAGAGTCTGCGTATGGTTTTCGCGACCCACGGTTTGCCGGATATCCTGGTCAGCGACAATGGCCCGTGTTTTACCAGCCATGAGTTCCAGGAGTTTATGTCGGGCAATGGGATCAAGCACGTCCGGACAGCGCCTTTCAAGCCGGCCTCCCTATATTCAAATCTAAATTGTTGATATATACCGCAAAAAGCAAGGGACCCAGTACTGAGCCCTGCAGAACCCCACTGGAAACATCCTTCCAGTCACAAAAACATCCATCAATCATTACCCTTTGCTTCCTACCTCCAAGCCAATTTTGGAGCCAACTTGCAATTATACATTCACCTGACTCCGACCGCAAGGGACCTACGTTTGTCTTCACTAATCTTTTTCTCTTCACATATCTATAGAAGCTTTTGCAGTCAGATTTTATGTTCCCGGCAAGCCTCTTCTCATACTCTATTTTCATCCCTCTTAATTAAACCCTTTGTCCTCCTCTGCTGAATTCTAAATTTCTCCCAGTCCTCAGGTTTGCTGCTTTTTCTGGCCAATTTCTATGCCTCTTCCTTAGATTTAACACTGTCCTTAATTTCCCGTGTTAGCCACGGTTGATCCACCTTTCCCGTTTTATTTTTACTCCAGACAGCGATGTGCAATTGTTGAAGTTCATCCATGTAATCTATAAATGTCTGGCATTGCCTATCCACTGTCAACCCTTTAAGTATAATTTGCCAGTCTATCCAAGCCAATCATCGAAGTTACCTTTCCTTAAGTTCAGGACCCTAGTCTCTGAATCAGCTATGTCACTCTCCATCTTAATAAAGAATTCTACCATATTATGGTCACTCTTCCCCAAGAGGCCTCGCACAACAAGATTGCTAATTAATCCTCTCTCATTACACATCACCCAGTCTAGGATGGCCAGCTCTCTCGTTGGTTCCTCGACATATTGTTCTAGAAAACCATCCCTAATACACTCCAGGAAATCCTCCTCCATCGCATTGCTACCAGTTTAGTTAGCTCAATCAAGATGTAGATTAAAGTCGCATGATAACTGCTGTACCTTTATTGCATGCATCCCTAATTTCCTGTTTGATGCCATCCCCAAGCTCACTACTATTGTTTGGTGGTCTGTACATAACTGCCACGAGCATTTTCTGCCCTTTGGTATTCCGCAGCTCCACCCATACCGATTCCACATCATCCAGGCTAATGTCCCTTCTTACTATTGCGTTAATTTCCTCTTTAACCAGCAACGCTACCCTGCCTACTTTTAATTTCTGTCTAACCTTCCTGAATGCTGAATACCCCTGGATGTTGAGTTCCCAGCCTTGGTCACCCTGGAGCCATGTCTCTGTAATCCCAATTATATCATAATCGTTAATAGCTGCGTGCGCAGTTAATTCATCCACCTTATTACAACTACTCCTCGCATTGAGGCACAGAGCCTTCAGGCTTGTCTTTTTAACACCCTTTGTCCCTTTAGACTATTTCTGCAATGTCACCGCTTTAGATTTTTGCCTTGGGTTTCTCTGCCCTCCACTTTTACTATTCTCCTTTCCATCTTTTGCTTCTGCCCCCATTTTATTTCCCTCTGTCTTCCTGCATTGGTTCCCATCCCCCTGCCATATTAGTTTAACTCCTCCCCAACAGCACCAGCCAACACTCCCCCTCGGATATTGGTTCCGGTCCTGCCCAGGTGCAGACAGTCCGGTTTGTACTGGTCCCACCTCCCCCAGAACCGGTTCCAATGCCCCAGGAATTTGAATCCCTCCCTGCTGCACCACTGCTCAAGCCACGTATTCATCTGAGCTATCCTGCGATTCCTACTCTGACTAGCACGTGGCACTGGTAGCAATCCTGAGATTACCACCTTTGAGGTCCTACTTTTTAATTTAACTCCTGGCTCCCTAAATTCAGCTTGTAGGACCTCATCCCGTTTTTTACCTTTATCGTTGGTACCTGTATGTACCACGACAACTGGCTGTTCACACTCCCCCTCCAGTATGCCGACAGCTGCTCCGAGACATCCTTGACCCTTGCACCAGGGAGGCATCATACCATCCTCGAGTCTCGGTTGCAACCGCAGAAACACCTTTCTATCCCCTTTTGATGCATTTTGTGAATGCTAATAAGGAAAGGGTAAACACATTAAGTGGTAGGCCACTTAATAGTGCAGATGAACAAAGGGACCTTGGAGTGCTTGTCCACAGATCCCTGAAAGTAGCAGGCCAGGAGGATAAGGTGGTTAAGAAGGCATATGGAATGCTTGCCTTTATTGGCCGAGACATAGAATATAAGAGCAGGGAGGTTATGCTTAAATTGTAAAGTACTTTGGTTAGGCCACAGCTGGAGTACTGCGTGCAGTTCTGGTTGCCATATTGCAGGAAGGATTTGATTGTACCTGAGAGGGTGCAGAGGAGATTTACTAGGATGCTACCTGGAATGGAGAATCTTAGTTATGAGGACAGATTGGATAGGCTGGGTTTGTTCTCATTGGAACAAGGAGGTTAAGGGGAGACCTCATCGATGTCAACAAAATATTTAGAGGCCTGGACATAGTGGATAGTAAGGGTCTATTTCCATTGGTGGAGGGGTCTATTACAAGGGGGCATAGTTTTAAGGTGGTAGGTGGAAGGTTTAGAGGGGATTTGAGGGGGGGTTCTTTACGCAGAGGGTTGTGGGGATCTGGAACTCGCTGCCTGGAAGATTGGTGGATGCAGAAACCCTCACCACTTTTAAGAGATGGTTGGATGGGCACTTAAAGTGTAGTAACCTGCAGGGTTACGGACCTAGAGCTGGTAATTGGGATTAGACTGGATGACCTTTTGTTGGACGGTGCAGATATAATGGTAAGTACTGCAGGGAATAGAATACGGCCAGGGTGATCTCTTGGACTAGTGTCGATCGCCTGGATGTGTTGGAGAGGAATTTTCCCAGATTTTTTCTCCCTAAATTGGCCTGGGTTTTTATCTGGCTTTTGCCTCTCCCAGGAGATCACATGGCTCCGGTTGGGGTGGAGTGTAGAATGTTTCAGTATAAGAGATGTCACAGTTGTGTGAGGCGGACTGGTTGGGCTGGGTGCTCTTTGCCTTTCCGTCATTGTTCATAGGTTTATATATAACCTTCAGGGCTGCTGACCGAGGGCCGTGTGGCTCTTTGTC
This sequence comes from Pristiophorus japonicus, assembly GCF_044704955.1. Lineage (NCBI taxonomy): Eukaryota > Metazoa > Chordata > Chondrichthyes > Pristiophoridae > Pristiophorus > Pristiophorus japonicus. The sequence continues at coordinate 24,478 of NW_027252463.1, forward strand.
GGCCGGTGAGGACACGATGGGATGGAATGGCCTCCTTCTGTGCTGTAAATTTCTATGTTTCTATGTTGCTATGGAATTTAGGGTGAGAAGGGTGGACCCTGCAAGGGAACAGACTCTCTGGCTCCCAGGACAAATTAATCAAAGTGAGTGTTACCCATGGGAGCCAGCGCCAGATCCAGTCAATAAAGTGAACCATCTTGCCAGCTTCTGACTGGGGATTGCCGTTGGACTCAGCTATTGACTGGGTGAAATCTCTGAGCCACACACCAGGCAGGTCCCAGAGACAATCCCCAGTCTGCACATACAAATGTACACAAAGACTGTCAGTAGATAAAGTCTGTCAGACAGAATAACCTGGCATGTTCCTGTCCCACCTCCCAGTAACACTATCTCTCGGAACATACAAAGAAACGTGGCCAATTCAGGAAAAGCCTCCGGGCAATTGCTCTCCAATTGCCTGAGGCTCCAGGGAG
>NW_027252465.1:0-24931 GCF_044704955.1 Pristiophorus japonicus
CAGTCTCTCTCTCTCCTCTCCCTCCCACTCGCTCAGTCAGTTCTCTCTCTCCCTCTCCTCCCACTCGGTCTCTTCTCTCCCTCCCACTCGCTCAGTCTCTCTCTCTCTCCCTCCCACTCGCTCAGTCTCTCTCTCTTCCTTCCCTCTCGCCCTCAGTCTCTCTCTTCTCACTCGCTCAGCCTCTCTCCCTCCCACTCGCTCAGCCTCTCTCCCTCCCACTCGCTCAGCCTCTCTCCCTCCCACTCGCTCAGCCTCTCTCCCTCCCACTCGCTCAGCCTCTCTCCCTCCCACTCGCTCAGCCTCTCTCCCTCCACTCGCTCAGCCTCTCTCCCTCCCACTCGCTCAGCCTCTCTCCCTCCCACTCGCTCAGCCTCTCTCCCTCCCACTCGCTCAGCCTCTCTCCCTCCCACTCGCTCAGCCTCTCTCCCTCCCACTCGCTCAGCCTCTCTCCCTCCCACTCGCTCAGCCTCTCTCCCTCCCACTCGCTCAGCCTCTCTCCCTCCCACTCGCTCAGCCTCTCTCCCTCCCACTCGCTCAGCCTCTCTCCCTCCCACTCGCTCAGCCTCTCTCCCTCCCACTCGCTCAGTCTCTCTCTCCCTCCCACTCGCTCAGTCTCTCTCTCCCTCCCACTCGCTCAGTCTCTCTCTCTCCCTCCCACTCGCTCAGTCTCTCTCTCTCCCTCCCACTCGCTCAGTCTCTCTCTCTCCCTCCCACTCGCTCAGTCTCTCTCTCTCCCTCCCACTCGCTCAGTCTCTCTCTCTCCCTCCCACTCGCTCAGTCACTCTCTCTCCCTCTCCCTCCCACTCGCTCAGTCTCTCTCCCTCCCACTCGCTCAGTCTTTCTCTCTCCCTCCCACTCGCTCACTCCCTCCCACTCGCTCAGTCTCTCTCCCACCCACTCGCTCAGTCTCTCTCAGTCTCTCTCTCTCTCTCTCCCTCCCATCGCTCAGTCTCTCTCTCTCCCACTCGCTCATTCTCACTCTCTCTACCTCCCACTCGCTCAGTCTTTCTCTTTCCGTCTTTCTCTCTCCCTGCCACTCGCTCAGTCTCTCTCTCCTCCCATTCGCTCAGTCTCCCACTCGCTCAGTCTCTCTCTCTCTCTTTCTATCTCTCCCTCTCCCTCCCACTCGCTCAGTCTCTCACTCTCCCTCTCCCTCCCACTCGCTCAGTCTCTCACTCTCCCTCTCCCTCCCACTCGCTCAGTCTCTCCCTCTCCCTCTCCCTCCCGCTCACTCTCTCCCAATCGCTCAGTCTCAGTCTCTCTCAGTCTCTCTCAGTCTCTCTCAGTCTCTCTCAGTCTCTCTCTCTCCCACTCGCTCATTCTCACTCTCTCTACCTCCCACTCGCTCAGTCTTTCTCTTTCCGTCTTTCTCTCTCCCTGCCACTCGCTCAGTCTTTCTCTTTCCGTCTTTCTCTCCCCCTGCCACTCGCTCAGTCTCTCTCTCTCTCTTTCTCTCCCTCCCACTCGCTCAGTCTCTCTCTCTCTCCCTCCCACTCGCTCAGTCTCTCTCTCTCCCTCCCACTCGCTCAGTCTCGCTCCCTCCCACTCGCTCAGTCTCGCTCCCTCCCACTCGCTCAGTCTCGCTCCCTCCCACTCGCTCCCTCCCACTCGCTCAGTCTCGCTCCCTCCCACTCGCTCAGTCTCGCTCCCTCCCACTCGCTCAGTCTCTCTCCCTCCCACTCGCTCAGTCTCTCTCCCTCCCACTCGCTCAGTCTCTCTCCCTCCCACTCGCTCAGTCTCTCTCCCTCCCACTCGCTCAGTCTCTCTCCCCCCCACTCGCTCAGTCTCTCTCCCCCCCACTCGCTCAGTCTCTCTCCCCCCCACTCGCTCAGTCTCTCTCCCCCCCACTCGCTCAGTCTCTCTCCCCCCCACTCGCTCAGTCTCTCTCCCCCCCACTCGCTCAGTCTCTCTCCCCCCCACTCGCTCAGTCTCTCTCCCCCCCACTCGCTCAGTCTCTCTCCCCCCCACTCGCTCAGTCTCTCTCCCCCCCACTCGCTCAGTCTCTCTCCCCCCCACTCGCTCAGTCTCTCTCCCCCCCACTCGCTCAGTCTCTCTCCCCCCCACTCGCTCAGTCTCTCTCCCCCCCACTCGCTCAGTCTCTCTCCCCCCCACTCGCTCAGTCTCTCTCCCCCCCACTCGCTCAGTCTCTCTCCCCCCCACTCGCTCAGTCTCTCTTCCCCCCCACTCGCTCAGTCTCTCTCCCCCCCCACTCGCTCAGTCTCTCTCCCCCCCACTCGCTCAGTCTCTCTCCCCCCCACTCGCTCAGTCTCTCTCCCCCCCACTCGCTCAGTCTCTCTCCCCCCCACTCGCTCAGTCTCTCTCCCCCCCACTCGCTCAGTCTCTCTCCCCCCCACTCGCTCAGTCTCTCTCCCCCCCACTCGCTCAGTCTCTCTCCCTCCCACTCGCTCAGTCTCTCTCCCTCCCACTCGCTCAGTCTCTCTCCCTCTCACTCGCTCAGTCTCTCTCTCTCTCTCTCTCTCCCACTCGCTCAGTCTCTCTCTCTCTCTCTCTCTCGCTCAGTCTCTCTCTCCCGCTCGCTCAGTCTCTCTCTCTCCTGCTCGCTCAGTCTCTCTCTCTCTCCCGCTCAGTCTCTCCCTCTCTCCCTCCCACTCGCTCAGTCTCTCTCTCTCTCTCTCTCTCCCTCCCACTCGCTCAGTCTCTCCCTCTCTCCCTCCCACTCGCTCAGTCTCTCTCTCTCTCTCTCTCCCTACCACTCGCTCAGTCTCTCTCTCTCCCTCCCACTCGCTCAGTCTCTCTCTCACCCTCCCACTCGCTCAGTCTCTCTCTCTCCCTCCCACTCGCTCAGTCTCTCTCTCTCCCTCCCACTCGCTCAGTCTCTCTCTCTCCCTCCCACTCGCTCAGTCTCTCTCTCTCCCTCCCACTCGCTCAGTCTCTCTCTCTCCCTCCCACTCGCTCAGTCTCTCTCTCTTCCCTCTCCCTCGCTCAGTCTCTCTCTCTCCCTCTCCCTCCCACTCGCTCAGTCTCTCACTCTCCCTCTCCCTTCCACACGCTCAGTCTCAGTCTCTCTCTCTCTCTCCCACTCGCTCATTCTCACTCTCTCTCCCTCCCACTCGCTCAGACTCAGTCTCTCTCTCTCTCTCTCTCTCCCTCCCACTCGCTCAGTCTCTCTCTCTCTCTCTCTCTCTCTCTCTCCCTCCCATCGCTCAGTCTCTCTCTCTCCCTCCCACTCGCTCAGACTTTCTCTCTCCGTCTTTCTCTCCCTGCCACTCGCTCAGTCTCTCTCTCCTCCCATTCCCACTCGCTCAGTCTCCCACTCGCTCAGTCTCTCTCTCTCCCACTCGATCAGTCTCTCTCTCTCCCTCCCACTCGCTCAGTCTCTCTCTCTCTCTCTCTCCCTCCCACTCGCTCAGTCTCTCTCTCTCCCTCCCACTCGCTCAGTCTCTCTCTCTCTCCCTCCCACTCGCTCAGTCTCTCTCTCTCTCTCTCCTTCCCACTCGCTCAGTCTCTCTCTCTCTCTCTCTCCCTCCCACTCGCTCAGTCTCTCTCTCTCTCTCTCTCTCTCTCCCTCCCACTCGCTCAGTCTCTCTCTCTCTCTCTCTCTCCCTCCCATCGCTCAGTCTCTCTCTCTCCCTCCCACTCGCTCAGACTTTCTCTCTCCGTCTTTCTCTCCCTGCCACTCGCTCAGTCTCTCTCTCCTCCCATTCCCACTCGCTCAGTCTCCCACTCGCTCAGTCTCTCTCCCACTCGATCAGTCTCTCTCTCTCCCTCCCACTCGCTCAGTCTCTCTCTCTCCCACTCGATCAGTCTCTCACTCTCTCTCTCCCAATCGCTCAGTCCCTCTCTCTCTCCCTCCCACTCGCTCAGTCTCTCTCCCTCCCACTCGCTCAGTCTCTCTCTCTCCCACTCGCTCAGTCTCTCCTCCCACTCGCTCAGTCTTTCTCTCTCCCTCCCACTCGCTCAGTCTCTCTCTCTCCCTCCCACTCGCTCAGTCTCTCTCTCTCCCTCCCACTCGCTCAGTCCCTCCCACTCGCTCAGTCCCTCCCACTCGCTCAGTCCCTCCCACTCGCTCAGTCTTTCTCTCTCCCTCCCACTCGCTCAGTCTTTCTCTCTCCCTCCCACTCGCTCAGTCTTTCTCTCTCCCTCCCACTCGCTCAGTCTTTCTCTCTCCCTCCCACTCGCTCAGTCTTTCTCTCTCCCTCCCACTCGCTCAGTCTTTCTCTCTCCCTCCCACTCGCTCAGTCTTTCTCTCTCCCTCCCACTCGCTCAGTCTTTCTCTCTCCCTCCCACTCGCTCAGTCTTTCTCTCTCCCTCCCACTCGCTCAGTCTTTCTCTCTCCCTCCCACTCGCTCAGTCTTTCTCTCTCCCTCCCACTCGCTCAGTCTTTCTCTCTCCCTCCCACTCGCTCAGTCTTTCTCTCTCCCTCCCACTCGCTCAGTCTTTCTCTCTCCCTCCCACTCGCTCAGTCTTTCTCTCTCCCTCCCACTCGCTCAGTCTTTCTCTCTCCCTCCCACTCGCTCAGTCTCTCTCCCTCCCACTCGCTCAGTCTCTCTCCCTCCCACTCGCTCAGTCTCTCTCCCTCCCACTCGCTCAGTCTCTCTCCCTCCCACTCGCTCAGTCTCTCTCCCTCCCACTCGCTCAGTCTCTCTCCCTCCCACTCGCTCAGTCTCTCTCCCTCCCACTCGCTCAGTCTCTCTCCCTCCCACTCGCTCAGTCTCTCTCCCTCCCACTCGCTCAGTCTCTCTCCCTCCCACTCGCTCAGTCTCTCTCCCTCCCACTCGCTCAGTCTCTCTCCCTCCCACTCGCTCAGTCTCTCTCCCTCCCACTCGCTCAGTCTCTCTCCCTCCCTCTCGCTCAGTCTCTCTCCCTCCCTCTCGCTCAGTCTCTCTCTCTCTCTCCCACTCGCTCAGTCTCTCTCTCTTCCTTCCACTCGCTCAGTCTCTCTCTCTCCCTCTCCCTCTCCCTCCCACTCGCTCAGTCTCTCTCTCTCCCTCTCCCTCCCACTCGCTCAGTCTCTCTCTCTCTCCCTCTCCCTCCCACTCGCTCAGTCTCTCCCTCTCCCTCGCTCAGTCTCTCACTCTCCCTCTCCCTCCCACTCGCTCAGTCTCTCTCTCTCCCTCCCACTCGCTCACTCTCTCTCTCCCAATCGCTCAGTCCCTCTCTCTCTCCCTCCCACTCGCTCAGTCTCTCTCCCTCCCACTCGCTCAGTCTCTCTCTCTCCCACTCGCTCAGTCTCTCCCCCCACTCGCTCAGTCTCTCTCTCTCTCCCTCCCACTCGCTCAGTCTCTCTCCCTCCCACACTCAGTCTTTCTCTCCCTCCCACTCGCTCACTCCCTCCCACTCGCTCAGTCTCTCTCCCACCCACTCGCTCAGTCTCTCAGTCTCTCTCTCTCCCTCCCATCGCTCAGTCTCTCTCTCTCTCCCACTCGCTCATTCTCACTCTCTCTACCTCCCACTCGCTCAGTCTTTCTCTCTCCGTCTTTCTCTCTCCCTGCCACTCGCTCAGTCTCTCTCTCCTCCCATTCGCTCAGTCTCCCACTCGCTCAGTCTCTCTCTCTCTCCCTCTTTCTCCCACTCGCTCAGTCTCTCTCTCTCCCTCCCACTCGCTCAGTCTCTCTCCCTCTCCCTCCTACTCGCTCAGTCTCTCACTCTCCCTCTCCCTCTCCCTCCCACTCGCTCAGTCTCTCTCTCTCCCTCACACTCGCTCAGTCTCTCTCTCTCCCTCACACTCTCTCTCTCCCTCACACTCGCTCAGTCTCTCTCTCTCCCTCACACTCTCTCTCTCCCTCCCACTCGCTCAGTCTCTCTCCTTCCCACTCGCTCAGTCTCTCCCTCTCTCTCTCCCTCCCACTCGCTCAGTCTCTCCCTCTCTCTCTCCCTCCCACTCGCTCAGTCTCTCTCTCTCCCACTCGCTCAGTCTCTCTCTCTCCCACTCGCTCAGTCTCTCTCTCTCCCTCCCACTCGCTCAGTCTCTCTCTCTCCCTCCCACTCGCTCAGTCTCTCTCTCTCCCTCCCACTCGCTCAGTCTCTCTCTCTCCCTCCCACTCGCTCAGTCTCTCTCTCTCCCTCCCACTCGCTCAGTCTCTCTCTCTCCCTCCCACTCGCTCAGTCTCTCTCTCTCCCTCCCACTCGCTCAGTCTCTCTCTCTCCCTCCCACTCGCTCAGTCTCTCTCTCTCCCTCCCACTCGCTCAGTCTCTCTCTCTCCCTCCCACTCGCTCAGTCTCTCTCTCTCCCTCCCACTCGCTCAGTCTCTCTCTCTCCCTCCCACTCGCTCAGTCTCTCTCTCTCCCTCCCACTCGCTCAGTCTCTCTCTCTCCCTCCCACTCGCTCAGTCTCTCTCTCTCCCTCCCACTCGCTCAGTCTCTCTCTCTCCCTCCCACTCGCTCAGTCTCTCTCTCTCCCTCCCACTCGCTCAGTCTCTCTCTCTCCCTCCCACTCGCTCAGTCTCTCTCTCTCCCTCCCACTCGCTCAGTCTCTCTCGCTCCCTCCCACTCGCTCAGTCTCTCTCGCTCCCTCCCACTCGCTCAGTCTCTCTCGCTCCCTCCCACTCGCTCAGTCTCTCTCGCTCCCTCCCACTCGCTCAGTCTCTCTCGCTCCCTCCCACTCGCTCAGTCTCTCTCGCTCCCTCCCACTCGCTCAGTCTCTCTCGCTCCCTCCCACTCGCTCAGTCTCTCTCGCTCCCTCCCACTCGCTCAGTCTCTCTCTCTCCCTCCCACTCGCTCAGTCTCTCTCTCTCCCTCCCACTCGCTCAGTCTCTCTCCCTCCCACTCGCTCAGTCTCTCTCCCTCCCACTCGCTCAGTCTCTCTCCCTCCCACTCGCTCAGTCTCTCTCCCTCCCACTCGCTCAGTCTCTCTCCCTCCCACTCGCTCAGTCTCTCTCCCTCCCACTCGCTCAGTCTCTCTCCCTCCCACTCGCTCAGTCTCTCTCCCTCCCACTCGCTCAGTCTCTCTCCCTCCCACTCGCTCAGTCTCTCTCCCTCCCACTCGCTCAGTCTCTCTCCCTCCCACTCGCTCAGTCTCTCTCCCTCCCACTCGCTCAGTCTCTCTCCCTCCCACTCGCTCAGTCTCTCTCTCTCTCTCTCTCTCTCGCTCCCACTCGCTCAGTCTCACTCTCTCTCCCTCCCACTCGCTCAGTCTTTCTCTCTCCCTGCCACTCGCTCAGTCTCTCTCTCCCTCCCATTCCCACTCGCTCAGTCTCCCACTCGCTCAGTCTCTCTCTCTCTCTCTCTCTCCCTCCCACTCGCTCAGTCTCTCTCTCTCCCACTCGATCAGTCTCTCTCTCTCCCACTCGATCAGTCTCTCTCTCTCCCACTCGATCAGTCTCTCTCTCTCTCTTCCTCCCACTCGATCAGTCTCTCTCTCTCTTCCTCCCACTCGATCAGTCTCTCTCTCCCTCCCACGCGCTCAGTCTCTCTCTCTCTCCCTCCCACTCGCTCAGTCTCTCTCCCTCCCACTCGCTCAGTCTCCCTCCCTCCCACTCGCTCAGTCGCTCTCTCTCCCTCCCACTCGCTCAGTCTCTCTCTCTCTCTCCCTCCCACTCGCTCAGTCTTTCTCTCTCCCTCCCACTCGCTCACTCCCTCCCACTCGCTCAGTCTCTCTCCCACCCACTCGCTCAGTCTCTCAGTCTCTCTCTCTCTCTGTCTCTCTCTCTCTCCCACTCGCTCATTTTCACTCTCTCTCCCTCCCACTCGCTCAGTCGTTCTCTCTCCGTCTTTCTCTCTCCCTGCCACTCGCTCAGTCTCTCTCTCCTCCCATTCCCACTCGCTCAGTCTCCCACTCGCTCAGTCTCTCTCTCTCTCTTTCTCTCCCTCCCACTCGCTCAGTCTCTCTCTCTCTCTCTTTCTCTCCCTCCCACTCGCTCAGTCTCTATCTCTCCCACTCGCTCAGTCTCTCTCTCTCCCACTCGCTCAGTCTCTCTCTCTCCCACTCGCTCAGTCTCTCTCTCTCCCACTCGCTCAGTCTCTCTCTCTCCCACTCGCTCAGTCTCTCTCTCTCCCACTCGCTCAGTCTCTCTCTCTCCCACTCGCTCAGTCTCTCTCTCTCCCACTCGCTCAGTCTCTCTCTCTCCCACTCGCTCAGTCTCTCTCTCTCCCACTCGCTCAGTCTCTCTCTCTCCCACTCGCTCAGTCTCTCTCTCTCCCACTCGCTCAGTCTCTCTCTCTCTTCCTCCCACGCGCTCAGTCTCTCTCTCCCTCCCACGCGCTCAGTCTCTCTCTCCCTCCCACGCGCTCAGTCTCTCGCTCCCACTCGCTCAGTCTCTCTCTCTCCCACTCGCTCAGTCTCACTCTCTCTCCCTCCCACTCGCTCAGTCTCACTCTCTCTCCCTCCCACTCGCTCAGTCTTTCTCTCTCCATCTTTCTCTCTCCCTGCCACTCGCTCAGTCTCTCTCTCCCTCCCATTCCCACTCGCTCAGTCTCCCACTCGCTCAGTCTCTCTCTCTCTCTCTCTCTCTCCCTCCCACTCGCTCAGTCTCTCTCTCTCCCACTCGCTCAGTCTCTCTCTCTCCCACTCGATCAGTCTCTCTCTCTCCCACTCGATCAGTCTCTCTACCACTCGATCAGTCTCTCTCTCTCTTCCTCCCACTCGATCAGTCTCTCTCTCCCTCCCACGCGCTCAGTCGCTCTCCCTCCCACTCGCTCAGTCTCTCTCTCTCCCTCCCACTCGCTCAGTCTCTCTCTCTCTCTCCCTCCCACTCGCTCAGTCTTTCTCCCTCCCACTCGCTCACTCCCTCCCACTCGCTCAGTCTCTCTCCCACCCACTCGCTCAGTCTCTCTCTCTCCCTCCCATCGCTCAGTCTCTCTCTCTCTTTCTCTCCCTCCCACTCGCTCAGTCTCTCTCTCTCCCACTCGATCAGTCTCTCTCTCTCCCTCCCACTCGCTCAGTCTCTCTCTCTCTCTCTCTCCCTCTCACTCGCTCAGTCTCTCTCTCTCTCTCTCCCTCCCACTCGCTCAGTCTCTCTCTCTCCCACTCGCTCAGTCTTTCTCTCTCCCTCGCACTCGCTCACTCCCTCCCGCTCAGTCTCTCTCCCTCCCACTCGCTCAGTCTCTCTCCCACCCACTCGCTCAGTCTCTCAGTCTCTCTCTCCCTCCCATCGCTCAGTCTCTCTCGCTCTCCCTCCCATCGCTCAGTCTCTCTCTCTCTCTCCCACTCGCTCAGTCTCTCTCTCTCTCCCACTCGCTCAGTCTCACTCTCTCTCCCTCCCACTCGCTCAGTCTCACTCTCTCTCCCTCCCACTCGCTCAGTCTTTCTCTCTCCGTCTTTCTCTCTCCCTGCCACTCGCTCAGTCTCTCTCTCCCTCCCATTCCCACTCGCTCAGTCTCCCACTCGCTCAGTCTCTCTCTCTCTCTCTCTCTCTCTCTCCCTCCCACTCGCTCAGTCTCTCTCTCTCCCACTCGATCAGTCTCTCTCTCTCCCACTCGATCAGTCTCTCTCCCACTCGATCAGTCTCTCTCTCTCTTCCTCCCACTCGATCAGTCTCTCTCTCCCTCCCACGCGCTCAGTCGCTCTCCCTCCCACTCGCTCAGTCTCTCTCTCTCCCTCCCACTCGCTCAGTCTCTCTCTCTCTCTCCCTCCCACTCGCTCAGTCTTTCTCTCTCCCTCCCACTCGCTCACTCCCTCCCACTCGCTCAGTCTCTCTCCCACCCACTCGCTCAGTCTCTCTCTCTCCCTCCCATCGCTCAGTCTCTCTCTCTCTTTCTCTCCCTCCCACTCGCTCAGTCTCTCTCTCTCCCACTCGATCAGTCTCTCTCTCTCCCTCCCACTCGCTCAGTCTCTCTCTCTCTCCCTCTCACTCGCTCAGTCTCTCTCTCTCTCTCTCCCTCCCACTCGCTCAGTCTCTCTCTCTCCCACTCGCTCAGTCTTTCTCTCTCCCTCGCACTCGCTCACTCCCTCCCGCTCAGTCTCTCTCCCACCCACTCGCTCAGTCTCTCTCCCACCCACTCGCTCAGTCTCTCAGTCTCTCTCTCTCTCTCCCTCCCATCGCTCAGTCTCTCTCGCTCTCCCTCCCATCGCTCAGTCTCTCTCTCTCCCACTCGCTCAGTCTCTCTCTCTCTCCCACTCGCTCAGTCTCACTCTCTCTCCCTCCCACTCGCTCAGTCTCACTCTCTCTCCCTCCCACTCGCTCAGTCTCTCTCTCTCTCTCTCTCTCTCTCTCTCCCTCCCACTCGCTCAGTCTCTCTCTCTCCCACTCGATCAGTCTCTCTCTCTCCCACTCGATCAGTCTCTCTCCCACTCGATCAGTCTCTCTCTCTCTTCCTCCCACTCGATCAGTCTCTCTCTCCCTCCCACGCGCTCAGTCTCTCTCTCCCTCCCACTCGCTCAGTCTCTCTCTCTCTCCCTCCCACTCGCTCAGTCTCTCTCTCTCTCTCCCTCCCACTCGCTCAGTCTTTCTCACTCCCTCCCACTCGCTCAGTCTCTCTCCCACCCACTCGCTCAGTCTCGCTCTCTCCCTCCCATCGCTCAGTCTCTCTCTCTCTTTCTCTCCCTCCCACTCGCTCAGTCTCTCTCTCTCCCACTCGATCAGTCTCTCTCTCTCCCTCCCACTCGCTCAGTCTCTCTCTCTCTCTCTCCCTCTCACTCGCTCAGTCTCTCTCTCTCTCTCTCCCTCCCACTCGCTCAGTCTCTCTCTCTCCCACTCGCTCAGTCTTTCTCTCTCCCTCGCACTCGCTCACTCCCTCCCGCTCAGTCTCTCTCCCTCCCACTCGCTCAGTCTCTCTCCCACCCACTCGCTCAGTCTCTCAGTCTCTCTCTCTCTCTCCCTCCCATCGCTCAGTCTCTCTCGCTCTCCCTCCCATCGCTCAGTCTCTCTCTCTCCCACTCGCTCAGTCTCTCTCTCTCTCCCACTCGTTCAGTCTCACTCTCTCTCCCTCCCACTCGCTCAGTCTCTCTCTCTCTCTCTCTCTCTCTCCCTCCCACTCGCTCAGTCTCTCTCTCTCCCACTCGATCAGTCTCTCTCTCTCCCACTCGATCAGTCTCTGTCCCACTCGATCAGTCTCTCTCTCTCTCCCTCCCACTCGCTCAGTCTCTCTCTCTCCCACTCGCTCAGTCTTTCTCTCTCCCTCGCACTCGCTCACTCCCTCCCGCTCAGTCTCTCTCCCTCCCACTCGCTCAGTCTCTCTCCCACCCACTCGCTCAGTCTCTCAGTCTCTCTCTCTCTCTCCCTCCCATCGCTCAGTCTCTCTCGCTCTCCCTCCCATCGCTCAGTCTCTCTCTCTCCCACTCGCTCAGTCTCTCTCTCTCTCCCACTCGCTCAGTCTCACTCTCTCTCCCTCCCACTCGCTCAGTCTCACTCTCTCTCCCTCCCACTCGCTCAGTCTTTCTCTCTCCGTCTTTCTCTCTCCCTGCCACTCGCTCAGTCTCTCTCTCCCTCCCATTCCCACTCGCTCAGTCTCCCACTCGCTCAGTCTCTCTCTCTCTCTCTCTCTCCCTCCCACTCGCTCAGTCTCTCTCTCTCCCACTCGATCAGTCTCTCTCTCTCCCACTCGATCAGTCTCTCTCCCACTCGATCAGTCTCTCTCTCTCTTCCTCCCACTCGATCAGTCTCTCTCTCCCTCCCACGCGCTCAGTCGCTCTCCCTCCCACTCGCTCAGTCTCTCTCTCTCCCTCCCACTCGCTCAGTCTCTCTCTCTCTCTCCCTCCCACTCGCTCAGTCTTTCTCTCTCCCTCCCACTCGCTCACTCCCTCCCACTCGCTCAGTCTCTCTCCCACCCACTCGCTCAGTCTCTCTCTCTCCCTCCCATCGCTCAGTCTCTCTCTCTCTTTCTCTCCCTCCCACTCGCTCAGTCTCTCTCTCTCCCACTCGATCAGTCTCTCTCTCTCCCTCCCACTCGCTCAGTCTCTCTCTCTCTCTCTCTCCCTCTCACTCGCTCAGTCTCTCTCTCTCTCTCTCCCTCCCACTCGCTCAGTCTCTCTCTCTCCCACTCGCTCAGTCTTTCTCTCTCCCTCGCACTCGCTCACTCCCTCCCGCTCAGTCTCTCTCCCTCCCACTCGCTCAGTCTCTCTCCCACCCACTCGCTCAGTCTCTCAGTCTCTCTCTCTCTCTCCCTCCCATCGCTCAGTCTCTCTCGCTCTCCCTCCCATCGCTCAGTCTCTCTCTCTCCCACTCGCTCAGTCTCTCTCTCTCTCCCACTCGCTCAGTCTCACTCTCTCTCCCTCCCACTCGCTCAGTCTCACTCTCTCTCCCTCCCACTCGCTCAGTCTCACTCTCTCTCCCTCCCACTCGCTCAGTCTCTCTCTCTCTCTCTCTCTCCCTCCCACTCGCTCAGTCTCTCTCTCTCTCTCTCCCACTCGATCAGTCTCTCTCTCTCCCACTCGATCAGTCTCTCTCCCACTCGATCAGTCTCTCTCTCTCTTCCTCCCACTCGATCAGTCTCTCTCTCCCTCCCACGCGCTCAGTCTCTCTCTCCCTCCCACTCGCTCAGTCTCTCTCTCTCTCCCTCCCACTCGCTCAGTCTCCCTCCCTCCCACTCGCAAAGTCGCTCTCCCTCCCACTCGCTCAGTCTCTCTCTCTCTCTCCCTCCCACTCGCTCAGTCTCTCTCTCTCTCTCCCTCCCACTCGCTCAGTCTTTCTCTCTCCCTACCACTCGCTCACTCACTCCCTCCCACTCGCTCAGTTTCTCTCCCACCCACTCGCTCAGTCTCTCAGTCTCTCTCTCTCTCTCCCTCCCATCGCTCAGTCTCTCTCTCTCTTTCTCTCCCTCCCACTCGCTCAGTCTCTCTCTCTCCCACTCGATCAGTCTCTCTCTCTCCCTCCCACTCGCTCAGTCTCTCTCTCTCTCTCCCTCCCACTCGCTCAGTCTCTCTCTCTCCCTCCCACTCGCTCAGTCTCTCTCTCTCCCTCTCCCTCTCCCTCCCACTCGCTCAGTCTTTCTCTCTCCCTCGCACTCGCTCACTCCCTCCCGCTCGGTCTCTCTCCCTCCCACTCGCTCAGTCTCTCTCCCACCCACTCGCTCAGTCTCTCTCTCTCTCTCTCTCTCTCTCTCGCTCTCCCTCCCATCGCTCAGTCTCTCTCTCTCTCCCACTCACTCAGTCTCTCTCTCTCTCCCACTCGCTCAGTCTCACTCTCTCTCCCTCCCACTCGCTCAGTCTCACTCTCTCTCCCTCCCACTCGCTCAGTCTTTCTCTCTCCGTCTTTCTCTCTCCCTGCCACTCGCTCAGTCTCTCTCTCCCTCCCATTCCCACTCGCTCAGTCTCCCACTCGCTCAGTCTCTCTCTCTCTCTCTCCCTCCCACTCGCTCAGTCTCTCTCTCTCCCACTCGATCAGTCTCTCTCTCTCCCACTCGATCAGTCTCTCTCTCTCCCACTCGATCAGTCTCTCTCTCTCCCACTCGATCAGTCTCTCTCTCTCCCACTCGATCAGTCTCTCTCTCTCCCACTCGATCAGTCTCTCTCTCTCCCTCCCACTCGCTCAGTCTCTCTCTCTCCCTCCCACTCGCTCAGTCTCTCTCTCTCCCTCCCACTCGCTCAGTCTCTCTCTCTCCCTCCCACTCGCTCAGTCTCTCTCTCTCCCTCCCACTCGCTCAGTCTCTCTCTCTCCCACTCGCTCAGTCTCTCTCTCTCCCTCCCACTCGCTCAGTCTCTCTCCCTCCCACTCGCTCAGTCTCTCTCCCTCCCACTCGCTCAGTCTCTCTCCCTCCCACTCGCTCAGTCTCTCTCCCTCCCACTCGCTCAGTCTCTCTCCCTCCCACTCGCTCAGTTTCTCTCCCTCCCACTCGCTCAGTCTCTCTCCCTCCCACTCGCTCAGTCTCTCTCCCTCCCACTCGCTCAGTCTCTCTCCCTCCCACTCGCTCAGTCTCTCTCCCTCCCACTCGCTCAGTCTCTCTCCCTCCCACTCGCTCAGTCTCTCTCCCTCCCACTCGCTCAGTCTCTCTCCCTCCCACTCGCTCAGTCTCTCTCCCTCCCACTCGCTCAGTCTCTCTCCCTCCCACTCGCTCAGTCTCTCTCCCTCCCACTCGCTCAGTCTCTCTCTCCCTCCCACTCGCTCAGTCTCTCTCTCCCTCCCTCCCTCCCACTCGCTCAGTCTCTCTCTCTCCCTCCCACTCGCTCAGTCTCTCTCCCACTCCCACTCGCTCAGTCTCTCTCTCCCTCCCTCCCACTCGCTCAGTCTCTCTCTCCCTCCCTCCCTCCCGCTCACTCTCTCTCTCTCTCTCTCCCTCCCTCCCACTCGCTCAGTCCCTCTCTCCCTCTCTCCCTCGCTCAGTCTCTCTCTCCCACTCGCTCAGTCTCTCTCTCTCCCACTCGCTCAGTCTCTCTCTCTCCCTCCCACTCGCTCAGTCTCTCTCTCTCCCTCCCACTCGCTCAGTCTCTCTCTCTCCCTCCCACTCGCTCAGTCTCTCTCTCTCCCTCCCACTCGCTCAGTCTCTCTCTCTCCCTCCCACTCGCTCAGTCTCTCTCTCTCCCTCCCACTCGCTCAGTCTCTCTCCCTCCCACTCGCTCAGTCTCTCTCCCTCCCACTCGCTCAGTCTCTCTCCCTCCCACTCGCTCAGTCTCTCTCCCTCCCACTCGCTCAGTCTCTCTCCCTCCCACTCGCTCAGTCTCTCTCCCTCCCACTCGCTCAGTCTCTCTCCCTCCCACTCGCTCAGTCTCTCTCCCTCCCACTCGCTCAGTCTCTCTCCCTCCCACTCGCTCAGTCTCTCTCCCTCCCACTCGCTCAGTCTCTCTCCCTCCCACTCGCTCAGTCTCTCTCCCTCCCACTCGCTCAGTCTCTCTCCCTCCCACTCGCTCAGTCTCTCTCCCTCCCACTCGCTCAGTCTCTCTCCCTCCCACTCGCTCAGTCTCTCTCCCTCCCACTCGCTCAGTCTCTCTCCCTCCCACTCGCTCAGTCTCTCTCCCTCCCACTCGCTCAGTCTCTCTCTCCCTCCCACTCGCTCAGTCTCTCTCTCCCTCCCTCCCACTCGCTCAGTCTCTCTCTCTCCCTCCCACTCGCTCAGTCTCTCTCCCACTCCCACTCGCTCAGTCTCTCTCTCCCTCCCTCCCACTCGCTCAGTCTCTCTCTCTCCCTCCCTCCCTCCCGCTCACTCTCTCTCTCTCTCTCCCTCGCTCAGTCCCTCTCTCTCCCACTCGCTCAGTCTCTCTCTCTCCCACTCGCTCAGTCTCTCTCTCTCCCACTCGCTCAGTCTCTCTCTCTCCCTCCCACTCGCTCAGTCTCTCTCTCTCCCTCCCACTCGCTCAGTCTCTCTCTCTCCCTCCCACTCGCTCAGTCTCTCTCTCTCCCTCCCACTCGCTCAGTCTCTCTCTCTCCCTCCCACTCGCTCAGTCTCTCTCTCGCCCTCCCACTCGCTCAGTCTCTCTCTCGCCCTCCCACTCGCTCAGTCTCTCTCTCTCCCTCCCACTCGCTCAGTCTCTCTCTCTCCCTCCCACTCGCTCAGTCTCTCTCTCTCCCTCCCACTCGCTCAGTCTCTCTCTCTCCCTCCCACTCGCTCAGTCTCTCTCTCTCCCTCCCACTCGCTCAGTCTCTCTCTCTCCCTCCCACTCGCTCAGTCTCTCTCTCTCCCTCCCACTCGCTCAGTCTCTCTCTCTCCCTCCCACTCGCTCAGTCTCTCTCTCTCCCTCCCACTCGCTCAGTCTCTCTCTCTCCCTCCCACTCGCTCAGTCTCTCTCTCTCCCTCCCACTCGCTCAGTCTCTCTCTCTCCCTCCCACTCGCTCAGTCTCTCTCTCTCTCTCTCCCACTCGCTCAGTCTCTCTCTCTCTCTCTCTCTCCCTCCCACTCGCTCAGTCTCTCTCTCTCCCTCCCACTCGCTCAGTCTCTCTCTCTCTCTCTCCCACTCGCTCAGTCTCTCTCTCTCCCTCCCACTCGCTCAGTCTCTCTCTCTCTCCCTCTCCCTCTCCCTCTCCCTCCCACTCGCTCAGTCTCTCTCTCTCCCTCCCACTAGCTCAGTCTCTCTCTCTCCCTCCCATTCGCTCAGACTCTCTCTCTCCCTCCCACTCGCTCTCTCTCTTTCTCTTTCTCTCTCTCCCTCCCACTTGCTCAGTATTTCTCTTCCTCCCACTCGCTCAACTCCCTCACGCTCAGTCTCTTTCCCTCCCACTCGCTCAGTCTCTCTCTCTCCCACTCGCTCATTCTCACTCTCTCCCTCCCACTCGCTCAGTCTTTCTGTCTCCGTCTTTCTCTCTCCCTGCCACTCGCTCAGTCTCTCTCTCCTCCCATTCCCACTCGCTCAGTCAGTCTCTCTCTCTCCCTCTCCCTCCCACTCGCTCAGTCAGTCTCTCTCTCTCCCTCTCCCTCCCACTCGCTCAGCCTGCCCCTCTCTCTCCCTCTCCCTCCCAGTCGCTCAGCCTGCCCCTCTCTCTCCCTCTCCCTCCCAGTCGCTCAGCCTGCCCCTCTCTGCCCCTCTCCCTCCCAGTCGCTCAGCCTGCCCCTCTCTGCCCCTCTCCCTCCCAGTCGCTCAGCCTGCCCCTCTCTGCCCCTCTCCCTCCCACTCGCTCAGCCTGCCCCTCTCCCTCCCACTCGCTCAGCCTGCCCCTCTCCCTCCCACTCGCTCAGCCTGCCCCTCTCCCTCCCACTCGCTCAGCCTGCCCCTCTCCCTCCCACTCGCTCAGCCTGCCCCTCTCCCTCCCACTCGCTCAGCCTGCCCCTCTCCCTCCCACTCGCTCAGCCTGCCCCTCTCCCTCCCACTCGCTCAGCCTGCCCCTCTCCCTCCCACTCGCTCAGCCTGCCCCTCTCCCTCCCACTCGCTCAGCCTGCCCCTCTCCCTCCCACTCGCTCAGCCTGCCCCTCTCCCTCCCACTCGCTCAGCCTGCCCCTCTCCCTCCCACTCGCTCAGCCTGCCCCTCTCCCTCCCACTCGCTCAGCCTGCCCCTCTCCCTCCCACTCGCTCAGCCTGCCCCTCTCCCTCCCACTCGCTCAGCCTGCCCCTCTCCCTCCCACTCGCTCAGCCTGCCCCTCTCCCTCCCACTCGCTCAGCCTGCCCCTCTCCCTCCCACTCGCTCAGCCTGCCCCTCTCCCTCCCACTCGCTCAGCCTGCCCCTCTCCCTCCCACTCGCTCAGCCTGCCCCTCTCCCTCCCACTCGCTCAGCCTGCCCCTCTCCCTCCCACTCGCTCAGCCTGCCCCTCTCCCTCCCACTCGCTCAGCCTGCCCCTCTCCCTCCCACTCGCTCAGCCTGCCCCTCTCCCTCCCACTCGCTCAGCCTGCCCCT
Organism: Pristiophorus japonicus; assembly: GCF_044704955.1. Classification (NCBI taxonomy): domain Eukaryota; kingdom Metazoa; phylum Chordata; class Chondrichthyes; family Pristiophoridae; genus Pristiophorus; species Pristiophorus japonicus. The sequence continues at coordinate 17,094 of NW_027252465.1, forward strand.
CTCCCTCCCACTCGCTCAGCCTGCCCCTCTCCCTCCCACTCGCTCAGCCTGCCCCTCTCCCTCCCACTCGCTCAGCCTGCCCCTCTCCCTCCCACTCGCTCAGCCTGCCCCTCTCCCTCCCACTCGCTCAGCCTGCCCCTCTCCCTCCCACTCGCTCAGCCTGCCCCTCTCCCTCCCACTCGCTCAGCCTGCCCCTCTCCCTCCCACTCGCTCAGCCTGCCCCTCTCCCTCCCACTCGCTCAGCCTGCCCCTCTCCCTCCCACTCGCTCAGCCTGCCCCTCTCCCTCCCACTCGCTCAGCCTGCCCCTCTCCCTCCCACTCGCTCAGCCTGCCCCTCTCCCTCCCACTCGCTCAGCCTGCCCCTCTCCCTCCCACTCGCTCAGCCTGCCCCTCTCCCTCCCACTCGCTCAGCCTGCCCCTCTCCCTCCCACTCGCTCAGCCTGCCCCTCTCCCTCCCACTCGCTCAGCCTGCCCCTCTCCCTCCCACTCGCTCAGCCTGCCCCTCTCCCTCCCACTCGCTCAGCCTGCCCCTCTCCCTCCCACTCGCTCAGCCTGCCCCTCTCCCTCCCACTCGCTCAGCCTGCCCCTCTCCCTCCCACTCGCTCAGCCTGCCCCTCTCCCTCCCACTCGCTCAGCCTGCCCCTCTCCCTCCCACTCGCTCAGCCTGCCCCTCTCCCTCCCACTCGCTCAGCCTGCCCCTCTCCCTCCCACTCGCTCAGCCTGCCCCTCTCCCTCCCACTCGCTCAGCCTGCCCCTCTCCCTCCCACTCGCTCAGCCTGCCCCTCTCCCTCCCACTCGCTCAGCCTGCCCCTCTCCCTCCCACTCGCTCAGCCTGCCCCTCTCCCTCCCACTCGCTCAGCCTGCCCCTCTCCCTCCCACTCGCTCAGCCTGCCCCTCTCCCTCCCACTCGCTCAGCCTGCCCCTCTCCCTCCCACTCGCTCAGCCTGCCCCTCTCCCTCCCACTCGCTCAGCCTGCCCCTCTCCCTCCCACTCGCTCAGCCTGCCCCTCTCCCTCCCACTCGCTCAGCCTGCCCCTCTCCCTCCCACTCGCTCAGCCTGCCCCTCTCCCTCCCACTCGCTCAGCCTGCCCCTCTCCCTCCCACTCGCTCAGCCTGCCCCTCTCCCTCCCACTCGCTCAGCCTGCCCCTCTCCCTCCCACTCGCTCAGCCTGCCCCTCTCCCTCCCACTCGCTCAGCCTGCCCCTCTCCCTCCCACTCGCTCAGCCTGCCCCTCTCCCTCCCACTCGCTCAGCCTGCCCCTCTCCCTCCCACTCGCTCAGCCTGCCCCTCTCCCTCCCACTCGCTCAGCCTGCCCCTCTCCCTCCCACTCGCTCAGCCTGCCCCTCTCCCTCCCACTCGCTCAGCCTGCCCCTCTCCCTCCCACTCGCTCAGCCTGCCCCTCTCCCTCCCACTCGCTCAGCCTGCCCCTCTCCCTCCCACTCGCTCAGCCTGCCCCTCTCCCTCCCACTCGCTCAGCCTGCCCCTCTCCCTCCCACTCGCTCAGCCTGCCCCTCTCCCTCCCACTCGCTCAGCCTGCCCCTCTCCCTCCCACTCGCTCAGCCTGCCCCTCTCCCTCCCACTCGCTCAGCCTGCCCCTCTCCCTCCCACTCGCTCAGCCTGCCCCTCTCCCTCCCACTCGCTCAGCCTGCCCCTCTCCCTCCCACTCGCTCAGCCTGCCCCTCTCCCTCCCACTCGCTCAGCCTGCCCCTCTCCCTCCCACTCGCTCAGCCTGCCCCTCTCCCTCCCACTCGCTCAGCCTGCCCCTCTCCCTCCCACTCGCTCAGCCTGCCCCTCTCCCTCCCACTCGCTCAGCCTGCCCCTCTCCCTCCCACTCGCTCAGCCTGCCCCTCTCCCTCCCACTCGCTCAGCCTGCCCCTCTCCCTCCCACTCGCTCAGCCTGCCCCTCTCCCTCCCACTCGCTCAGCCTGCCCCTCTCCCTCCCACTCGCTCAGCCTGCCCCTCTCCCTCCCACTCGCTCAGCCTGCCCCTCTCCCTCCCACTCGCTCAGCCTGCCCCTCTCCCTCCCACTCGCTCAGCCTGCCCCTCTCCCTCCCACTCGCTCAGCCTGCCCCTCTCCCTCCCACTCGCTCAGCCTGCCCCTCTCCCTCCCACTCGCTCAGCCTGCCCCTCTCCCTCCCACTCGCTCAGCCTGCCCCTCTCCCTCCCACTCGCTCAGCCTGCCCCTCTCCCTCCCACTCGCTCAGCCTGCCCCTCTCCCTCCCACTCGCTCAGCCTGCCCCTCTCCCTCCCACTCGCTCAGCCTGCCCCTCTCCCTCCCACTCGCTCAGCCTGCCCCTCTCCCTCCCACTCGCTCAGCCTGCCCCTCTCCCTCCCACTCGCTCAGCCTGCCCCTCTCCCTCCCACTCGCTCAGCCTGCCCCTCTCCCTCCCACTCGCTCAGCCTGCCCCTCTCCCTCCCACTCGCTCAGCCTGCCCCTCTCCCTCCCACTCGCTCAGCCTGCCCCTCTCCCTCCCACTCGCTCAGCCTGCCCCTCTCCCTCCCACTCGCTCAGCCTGCCCCTCTCCCTCCCACTCGCTCAGCCTGCCCCTCTCCCTCCCACTCGCTCAGCCTGCCTCTCTCCCTCCCACTCGCTCAGCCTGCCCCTCTCCCTCCCACTCGCTCAGCCTGCCTCTCTGCCTCCCACTCGCTCAGCCTGCCTCTCTCCCTCCCACTCGCTCAGCCTGCCCCTCTCCCTCCCACTCGCTCAGCCTGCCCCTCTCCCTCCCACTCGCTCAGCCTGCCCCTCTCCCTCCCACTCGCTCAGCCTGCCCCTCTCCCTCCCACTCGCTCAGCCTGCCCCTCTCCCTCCCACTCGCTCAGCCTGCCCCTCTCCCTCCCACTCGCTCAGCCTGCCCCTCTCCCTCCCACTCGCTCAGCCTGCCCCTCTCCCTCCCACTCGCTCAGCCTGCCCCTCTCCCTCCCACTCGCTCAGCTGCCCTCCTCCTCAGCCTGCCCTCTCCCTCCCACTGCCCCTCTCCCTCCCACTCGCTCAGCCTGCCCCTCTCCCTCCCACTCGCTCAGCCTGCCCCTCTCCCTCCCACTCGCTCAGCCTGCCCCTCTCCCTCCCACTCGCTCAGCCTGCCCCTCTCCCTCCCACTCGCTCAGCCTGCCCCTCTCCCTCCCACTCGCTCAGCCTGCCCCTCTCCCTCCCACTCGCTCAGCCTGCCCCTCTCCCTCCCACTCGCTCAGCCTGCCCCTCTCCCTCCCACTCGCTCAGCCTGCCCCTCTCCCTCCCACTCGCTCAGCCTGCCCCTCTCCCTCCCACTCGCTCAGCCTGCCCCTCTCCCTCCCACTCGCTCAGCCTGCCCCTCTCCCTCCCACTCGCTCAGCCTGCCCCTCTCCCTCCCACTCGCTCAGCCTGCCCCTCTCCCTCCCACTCGCTCAGCCTGCCCCTCTCCCTCCCACTCGCTCAGCCTGCCCCTCTCCCTCCCACTCGCTCAGCCTGCCCCTCTCCCTCCCACTCGCTCAGCCTGCCCCTCTCCCTCCCACTCGCTCAGCCTGCCCCTCTCCCTCCCACTCGCTCAGCCTGCCCCTCTCCCTCCCACTCGCTCAGCCTGCCCCTCTCCCTCCCACTCGCTCAGCCTGCCCCTCTCCCTCCCACTCGCTCAGCCTGCCCCTCTCCCTCCCACTCGCTCAGCCTGCCCCTCTCCCTCCCACTCGCTCAGCCTGCCCCTCTCCCTCCCACTCGCTCAGCCTGCCCCTCTCCCTCCCACTCGCTCAGCCTGCCCCTCTCCCTCCCACTCGCTCAGCCTGCCCCTCTCCCTCCCACTCGCTCAGCCTGCCCCTCTCCCTCCCACTCGCTCAGCCTGCCCCTCTCCCTCCCACTCGCTCAGCCTGCCCCTCTCCCTCCCACTCGCTCAGCCTGCCCCTCTCCCTCCCACTCGCTCAGCCTGCCCCTCTCCCTCCCACTCGCTCAGCCTGCCCCTCTCCCTCCCACTCGCTCAGCCTGCCCCTCTCCCTCCCACTCGCTCAGCCTGCCCCTCTCCCTCCCACTCGCTCAGCCTGCCCCTCTCCCTCCCACTCGCTCAGCCTGCCCCTCTCCCTCCCACTCGCTCAGCCTGCCCCTCTCCCTCCCACTCGCTCAGCCTGCCCCTCTCCCTCCCACTCGCTCAGCCTGCCCCTCTCCCTCCCACTCGCTCAGCCTGCCCCTCTCCCTCCCACTCGCTCAGCCTGCCCCTCTCCCTCCCACTCGCTCAGCCTGCCCCTCTCCCTCCCACTCGCTCAGCCTGCCCCTCTCCCTCCCACTCGCTCAGCCTGCCCCTCTCCCTCCCACTCGCTCAGCCTGCCCCTCTCCCTCCCACTCGCTCAGCCTGCCCCTCTCCCTCCCACTCGCTCAGCCTGCCCCTCTCCCTCCCACTCGCTCAGCCTGCCCCTCTCCCTCCCACTCGCTCAGCCTGCCCCTCTCCCTCCCACTCGCTCAGCCTGCCCCTCTCCCTCCCACTCGCTCAGCCTGCCCCTCTCCCTCCCACTCGCTCAGCCTGCCCCTCTCCCTCCCACTCGCTCAGCCTGCCCCTCTCCCTCCCACTCGCTCAGCCTGCCCCTCTCCCTCCCACTCGCTCAGCCTGCCCCTCTCCCTCCCACTCGCTCAGCCTGCCCCTCTCCCTCCCACTCGCTCAGCCTGCCCCTCTCCCTCCCACTCGCTCAGCCTGCCCCTCTCCCTCCCACTCGCTCAGCCTGCCCCTCTCCCTCCCACTCGCTCAGCCTGCCCCTCTCCCTCCCACTCGCTCAGCCTGCCCCTCTCCCTCCCACTCGCTCAGCCTGCCCCTCTCCCTCCCACTCGCTCAGCCTGCCCCTCTCCCTCCCACTCGCTCAGCCTGCCCCTCTCCCTCCCACTCGCTCAGCCTGCCCCTCTCCCTCCCACTCGCTCAGCCTGCCCCTCTCCCTCCCACTCGCTCAGCCTGCCCCTCTCCCTCCCACTCGCTCAGCCTGCCCCTCTCCCTCCCACTCGCTCAGCCTGCCCCTCTCCCTCCCACTCGCTCAGCCTGCCCCTCTCCCTCCCACTCGCTCAGCCTGCCCCTCTCCCTCCCACTCGCTCAGCCTGCCCCTCTCCCTCCCACTCGCTCAGCCTGCCCCTCTCCCTCCCACTCGCTCAGCCTGCCCCTCTCCCTCCCACTCGCTCAGCCTGCCCCTCTCCCTCCCACTCGCTCAGCCTGCCCCTCTCCCTCCCACTCGCTCAGCCTGCCCCTCTCCCTCCCACTCGCTCAGCCTGCCCCTCTCCCTCCCACTCGCTCAGCCTGCCCCTCTCCCTCCCACTCGCTCAGCCTGCCCCTCTCCCTCCCACTCGCTCAGCCTGCCCCTCTCCCTCCCACTCGCTCAGCCTGCCCCTCTCCCTCCCACTCGCTCAGCCTGCCCCTCTCCCTCCCACTCGCTCAGCCTGCCCCTCTCCCTCCCACTCGCTCAGCCTGCCCCTCTCCCTCCCACTCGCTCAGCCTGCCCCTCTCCCTCCCACTCGCTCAGCCTGCCCCTCTCCCTCCCACTCGCTCAGCCTGCCCCTCTCCCTCCCACTCGCTCAGCCTGCCCCTCTCCCTCCCACTCGCTCAGCCTGCCCTCTCCCTCCCACTCGCTCAGCCTGCCCCTCTCCCTCCCACTCGCTCAGCCTGCCCCTCTCCCTCCCACTCGCTCAGCCTGCCCCTCTCCCTCCCACTCGCTCAGCCTGCCCCTCTCCCTCCCACTCGCTCAGCCTGCCCCTCTCCCTCCCACTCGCTCAGCCTGCCCCTCTCCCTCCCACTCGCTCAGCCTGCCCTCTCCCTCCCACTCGCTCAGCCTGCCCCTCTCCCTCCCACTCGCTCAGCCTGCCCCTCTCCCTCCCACTCGCTCAGCCTGCCCCTCTCCCTCCCACTCGCTCAGCCTGCCCCTCTCCCTCCCACTCGCTCAGCCTGCCCCTCTCCCTCCCACTCGCTCAGCCTGCCCCTCTCCCTCCCACTCGCTCAGCCTGCCCCTCTCCCTCCCACTCGCTCAGCCTGCCCCTCTCCCTCCCACTCGCTCAGCCTGCCCCTCTCCCTCCCACTCGCTCAGCCTGCCCCTCTCCCTCCCACTCGCTCAGCCTGCCCCTCTCCCTCCCACTCGCTCAGCCTGCCCCTCTCCCTCCCACTCGCTCAGCCTGCCCCTCTCCCTCCCACTCGCTCAGCCTGCCCCTCTCCCTCCCACTCGCTCAGCCTGCCCCTCTCCCTCCCACTCGCTCAGCCTGCCCCTCTCCCTCCCACTCGCTCAGCCTGCCCCTCTCCCTCCCACTCGCTCAGCCTGCCCCTCTCCCTCCCACTCGCTCAGCCTGCCCCTCTCCCTCCCACTCGCTCAGCCTGCCCCTCTCCCTCCCACTCGCTCAGCCTGCCCCTCTCCCTCCCACTCGCTCAGCCTGCCCCTCTCCCTCCCACTCGCTCAGCCTGCCCCTCTCCCTCCCACTCGCTCAGCCTGCCCCTCTCCCTCCCACTCGCTCAGCCTGCCCCTCTCCCTCCCACTCGCTCAGCCTGCCCCTCTCCCTCCCACTCGCTCAGCCTGCCCCTCTCCCTCCCACTCGCTCAGCCTGCCCCTCTCCCTCCCACTCGCTCAGCCTGCCCCTCTCCCTCCCACTCGCTCAGCCTGCCCCTCTCCCTCCCACTCGCTCAGCCTGCCCCTCTCCCTCCCACTCGCTCAGCCTGCCCCTCTCCCTCCCACTCGCTCAGCCTGCCCCTCTCCCTCCCACTCGCTCAGCCTGCCCCTCTCCCTCCCACTCGCTCAGCCTGCCCCTCTCCCTCCCACTCGCTCAGCCTGCCCCTCTCCCTCCCACTCGCTCAGCCTGCCCCTCTCCCTCCCACTCGCTCAGCCTGCCCCTCTCCCTCCCACTCGCTCAGCCTGCCCCTCTCCCTCCCACTCGCTCAGCCTGCCCCTCTCCCTCCCACTCGCTCAGCCTGCCCCTCTCCCTCCCACTCGCTCAGCCTGCCCCTCTCCCTCCCACTCGCTCAGCCTGCCCCTCTCCCTCCCACTCGCTCAGCCTGCCCCTCTCCCTCCCACTCGCTCAGCCTGCCCCTCTCCCTCCCACTCGCTCAGCCTGCCCCTCTCCCTCCCACTCGCTCAGCCTGCCCCTCTCCCTCCCACTCGCTCAGCCTGCCCCTCTCCCTCCCACTCGCTCAGCCTGCCCCTCTCCCTCCCACTCGCTCAGCCTGCCCCTCTCCCTCCCACTCGCTCAGCCTGCCCCTCTCCCTCCCACTCGCTCAGCCTGCCCCTCTCCCTCCCACTCGCTCAGCCTGCCCCTCTCCCTCCCACTCGCTCAGCCTGCCCCTCTCCCTCCCACTCGCTCAGCCTGCCCCTCTCCCTCCCACTCGCTCAGCCTGCCCCTCTCCCTCCCACTCGCTCAGCCTGCCCCTCTCCCTCCCACTCGCTCAGCCTGCCCCTCTCCCTCCCACTCGCTCAGCCTGCCCCTCTCCCTCCCACTCGCTCAGCCTGCCCCTCTCCCTCCCACTCGCTCAGCCTGCCCCTCTCCCTCCCACTCGCTCAGCCTGCCCCTCTCCCTCCCACTCGCTCAGCCTGCCCCTCTCCCTCCCACTCGCTCAGCCTGCCCCTCTCCCTCCCACTCGCTCAGCCTGCCCCTCTCCCTCCCACTCGCTCAGCCTGCCCCTCTCCCTCCCACTCGCTCAGCCTGCCCCTCTCCCTCCCACTCGCTCAGCCTGCCCCTCTCCCTCCCACTCGCTCAGCCTGCCCCTCTCCCTCCCACTCGCTCAGCCTGCCCCTCTCCCTCCCACCGCTCAGCCTGCCCCTCTCCCTCCCAACTCTCTCACCTCCTCCCACTCGCTCAGCCTGCCCCTCTCCCTCCCACTCGCTCAGCCTGCCCCTCTCCCTCCCACTCGCTTCAGCCTGCCCCTCTCC
>NW_027252466.1:0-24927 GCF_044704955.1 Pristiophorus japonicus
TGTGAGTGTGAGGGGTGTGAGGGGTGTGAGTGTGAGGGGTGTGAGTGTGAGGGGTGTGGGTGTGAGGGGTGTGAGTGTGAGGGGTGTGAGTGTGAGGGGTGTGAGTTTCAGGGGTGTGAGTGTGGGGGTGTGGGTGTGAGGGGTGTGAGTGTGAGGGGTGTGAGTGTGAGGGGTGTGAGTGTGAGGGGCGTGACTGTGAGGGGTGTGAGTGTGAGGGGTGTGAGTGTGAGGGGTGTGAGTGTGAGGGGTGTGAGTGTGAGGGGTGTGACTGTGAGGGGTGTGAGTGTGAGGGGTGTGAGAGGTGTGAGTGTGAGGGGTGTGAGTGTGATGGGTGTGAGTGTGAGGGGTGTGAGTGTGAGGGGTGTGAGTGTGGGGGTGTGAGTGTCAGGGGTGTGAGTGTAAGGGGTGTGAGTGTGCGGGGTGTGAGTGTGAGGTGTGTGAGTGTGAGGCGTGTGGGTGTGAGGGGTGTGGGTGTGAGGGGTGTGAGTGTGAGGGGTGTGAGTGTGGGGGTGTGAGTGTGAGGGGTGTGAGTGTGAGGGGTGTGAGTGTGCGGGGTGTGAGTGTGAGGGGTGTGAGTGTGAGGGGTGTGGGTGTGAGGGGTGTGGGTGTGAGGGGTGTGAGTGTGAGGGGTGTGAGTGTGAGGGGTGTGAGGGGTGTGAGTGTGAGGGGTGTGAGTGTGAGGGGTGTGGGTGTGAGGGGTGTGAGTGTGAGGGGTGTGAGTGTGAGGGGTGTGAGTTTCAGGGGTGTGAGTGTGGGGGTGTGGGTGTGAGGGGTGTGAGTGTGAGGGGTGTGAGTGTGAGGGGTGTGAGTGTGAGGGGCGTGACTGTGAGGGGTGTGAGTGTGAGGGGTGTGAGTGTGAGGGGTGTGAGTGTGAGGGGTGTTATTGTGAGGGGTGTGAGTGTGAGGGGTGTGACTGTGAGGGGTGTGAGTGTAAGGGGTGTGAGAGGTGTGAGTGTGTGGGGTGTGAGTTTCAGGGGTGTGAGTGTGGGGGTGTGGGTGTGAGGGGTGTGAGTGTGAGGGGTGTGAGTGTGAGGGGTGTGAGTGTGAGGGGTGTGAGTGTGAGGGGTGTTATTGTGAGGGGTGTGAGTGTGAGGGGTGTGACTGTGAGGGGTGTGAGTGTGAGGGGTGTGAGAGGTGTGAGTGTGAGGGGTGTGAGTGTGAGGGGTGTGGGTGTGAGGGGTGTGAGTGTGAGGGGTATGAGTGAGGGGTGTGAGTTTCAGGGGTGTGAGTGTGGGGGTGTGGGTGTGAGGGGTGTGAGTGTGAGGGGTGTGAGTGTGAGGGGCGTGACTGTGAGGGGTGTGAGTGTGAGGGGTGTGAGTGTGAGGGGTGTTATTGTGAGGGGTGTGAGTGTGAGGGGTGTGACTGTGAGGGGTGTGAGTGTGAGGGGTGTGAGAGGTGTGAGTGTGAGGGGTGTGAGTGTGAGGGGTGTGAGTGTCAGGGGTGTGAGTGTGGGGGTGTGAGTGTGAGGGGTGTGAGTGTGAGGGGTGTGGGTGTGAGGGGTGTGGGTGTGAGGGGTGTGAGTGTGAGAGGTGTGAGTGTGGGGGTGTGAGTGTGAGGGGTGTGAGTGTGAGGGGTGTGAGTGTGCGGGGTGTAAGTGTGAGGGGTGTGAGTGTGAGGGGTGTGAGTGTGAGGGGTGTGGGTGTGACGGGTGTGAGTGTGAGGGGTGTGAGTGTGAGGGGTGTGAGGGGTGTGAGTGTGAGGGGTGTGAGTGTGAGGGGTGTGGGTGTGAGGGGTGTGAGTGTGAGGGGTGTGAGTGTGAGGGGTGTGAGTTTCAGGGTTGTGAGTGTGGGGGTGTGGGTGTGAGGGGTGTGAGTGTGAGGCGTGTGAGTGTGAGGGGTGTGAGTGTGAGGGGCGTGACTGTGAGGGGTGTGAGTGTGAGGGGTGTGAGTGTGAGGGGTGTGAGTGTGAGGGGTGTTATTGTGAGGGGTGTGAGTGTGAGGGGTGTGACTGTGAGGGGTGTGAGTGTGAGGGGTGTGAGAGGTGTGGGTGTGAGAGGTGTGAGTGTGGGGGTGTGAGTGTCAGGGGTGTGAGTGTAAGGGGTGTGAGTGTAAGGGGTGTGAGTGTGAGGGGTGTGAGTGTGAGGGGTGTGGGTGTGAGGGGTGTGGGTGTGAGGGGTGTGAGTGTGAGGGGTGTGAGTGTGGGGGTGTGAGTGTGAGGCGTGTGAGTGTGAGGGGTGTGAGTGTGCGGGGTGTGAGTGTGAGGGGTGTGAGTGTGAGGGGTGTGAGTGTGAGGGGTGTGAGTGTGAGGGGTGTGGGTGTGAGGGGTGTGAGTGTGAGGGGTGTGAGTGTGAGGGGTGTGAGTGTGAGGGGTGTGAGGGGTGTGAGTGTGAGGGGTGTGAGTGTGAGGGGTGTGGGTGTGAGGGGTGTGAGTGTGAGGGGTGTGAGTGTGATGGGTGTGAGTTTCAGGGGTGTGAGTGTGGGGGTGTGGGTGTGAGGGGTGTGAGTGTGAGGGGTGTGAGTGTGAGGGGTGTGAGTGTGAGGGGCGTGACTGTGAGGGGTGTGAGTGTGAGGGGTGTGAGTGTGAGGGGTGTGAGTGTGAGGGGTGTGAGTGTGAGGGGTGTGACTGTGAGGGGTGTGAGTGTGAGGGGTGTGAGAGGTGTGAGTGTGAGGGGTGTGAGTGTGATGGGTGTGAGTGTGAGGGGTGTGAGTGTGAGGGGTGTGAGTGTGGGGGTGTGAGTGTCAGGGGTGTGAGTGTAAGGGGTGTGAGTGTGCGGGGTGTGAGTGTGAGGTGTGTGAGTGTGAGGCGTGTGGGTGTGAGGGGTGTGGGTGTGAGGGGTGTGAGTGTGAGGGGTGTGAGTGTGGGGGTGTGAGTGTGAGGGGTGTGAGTGTGAGGGGTGTGAGTGTGCGGGGTGTGAGTGTGAGGGGTGTGAGTGTGAGGGGTGTGGGTGTGAGGGGTGTGGGTGTGAGGGGTGTGAGTGTGAGGGGTGTGAGTGTGAGGGGTGTGAGGGGTGTGAGTGTGAGGGGTGTGAGTGTGAGGGGTGTGGGTGTGAGGGGTGTGAGTGTGAGGGGTGTGAGTGTGAGGGGTGTGAGTTTCAGGGGTGTGAGTGTGGGGGTGTGGGTGTGAGGGGTGTGAGTGTGAGGGGTGTGAGTGTGAGGGGTGTGAGTGTGAGGGGCGTGACTGTGAGGGGTGTGAGTGTGAGGGGTGTGAGTGTGAGGGGTGTGAGTGTGAGGGGTGTTATTGTGAGGGGTGTGAGTGTGAGGGGTGTGACTGTGAGGGGTGTGAGTGTAAGGGGTGTGAGAGGTGTGAGTGTGTGGGGTGTGAGTGTGAGGGGTGTGAGTGTGAGGGGTGTGAGTGTGAGGGGTGTGAGTGTGGGGGTGTGAGTGTCAGGGGTGTGAGTGTAAGGGGTGTGAGTGTGCGGGGTGTGAGTGTGAGGGGTGTGAGTGTGAGGGGTGTGGGTGTGAGGGGTGTGGGTGTGAGGGGTGTGAGTGTGAGGGGTGTGAGTGTGGGGGTGTGAGTGTGAGGGGTGTGAGTGTGAGGGGTGTGAGTGTGAGGGGTGTGAGTGTGAGGGGTGTGAGTGTGAGGGGTGTGAGTGTGAGGGGTGTGGGTGTGAGGGGTGTGAGGGGTGTGAGTGTGAGGGGTGTGAGGGGTGTGAGTGTGAGGGGTGTGAGTGTGAGGGGTGTGGGTGTGAGGGGTGTGAGTGTGAGGGGTGTGAGTGTGACGGGTGTGAGTTTCAGGGGTGTGAGTGTGGGGGTGTGGGTGTGAGGGGTGTGAGTGTGAGGGGTGTGAGTGTGAGGGGTGTGAGTGTGAGGGGCGTGACTGTGAGGGGTGTGAGTGTGAGGGGTGTGAGTGTGAGGGGTGTGAGTGTGAGGGGTGTTATTGTGAGGGGTGTGAGTGTGAGGGGTGTGACTGTGAGGGGTGTGAGTGTGAGGGGTGTGAGAGGTGTGAGTGTGAGGGGTGTGAGTGTGGGGGTGTGAGTGTCAGGGTGTGAGTGTAAGGGGTGTGAGTGTGCGGGGTGTGAGTGTGAGGGGTGTGAGTGTGAGGGGTGTGGGTGTGAGGGGTGTGGGTGTGAGGGGTGTGAGTGTGAGGGGTGTGATTGTGGGGGTGTGAGTGTGAGGGGTGTGAGTGTGCGGGGTGTGAGTGTGAGGGGTGTGAGTGTGAGGGGTGTGGGTGTGAGGGGTGTGAGTGTGAGGGGTGTGAGTGTGAGGGGTGTGAGTGTGAGGGGTGTGAGGGGTATGAGTGTGAGGGGTGTGAGTGTGAGGGGTGTGGGTGTGAGGGGTGTGAGTGTGAGGGGTGTGAGTGTGAGGGGTGTGAGTTTCAGGGGTGTGAGTGTGGGGGTGTGGGTGTGAGGGGTGTGAGTGTGAGGGGTGTGAGTGTGAGGGATGTGAGTGTGAGGGGTGTGAGTGTGAGGGGTGTGAGTGTGAGGGCTGTGAGTGTGAGGGGTATGAGGGGTGTGAGTGTGAGGGGTGTGAGTGTGAGGGGTGTGGGTGTGAGGGGTGTGAGTGTGAGGGGTGTGAGTGTGAGGGGTGTGAGTTTCAGGGGTGTGAGTGTGGGGGTGTGGGTGTGAGGGGTGTGAGTGTGAGGGGTGTGAGTGTGAGGGGTGTGAGTGTGAGGGGTGTGAGTGTGAGGGGTGTTATTGTGAGGGGTGTGAGTGTGAGGGGAGTGACTGTGAGGGGTGTGAGTGTGAGGGGTGTGAGAGGTGTGAGTGTGAGGGGTGTGAGTGTGAGGGGTGTGAGTGTGGGGGTGTGAGTGTCAGGGGTGTGAGTGTAAGGGGTGTGAGTGTGCGGGGTGTGAGTGTGAGGGGTGTGAGTGTGAGGGGTGTGGGTGTGAGGGGTGTGGGTGTGAGGGGTGTGAGTGTGAGGGGTGAGTGTGGGGGTGTGAGTGTGAGGGGTATGAGTGTGAGGGGTGTGAGTGTGCGGGGTGTGAGTGTGAGGAGTGTGAGTGTGAGGGGTGTGAGTGTGAGGGGTGTGAGTGTGAGGGGTGTGGGTGTGAGGGGTGTGAGTGTGAGGGGTGTGAGTGTGAGCGGTGTGAGTGTGAGGGGGTGTGAGGGGTGTGATTGTGAGGGGTGTGAGTGTGAGGGGTGTGGGTGTGAGGGGTGTGAGTGTGAGGGGTGTGAGTGAGGGGTGTGAGTTTCAGGGGTGTGAGTGTGGGGGTGTGGGTGTGAGGGGTGTGAGTGTGAGGGGTGTGAGTGTGAGGGGCGTGACTGTGAGGGGTGTGAGTGTGAGGGGTGTGAGTGTGAGGGGTGTGAGTGTGAGGGGTGTTATTGTGAGGGGTGTGAGTGTGAGGGGTGTGACTGTGAGGGGTGTGAGTGTGAGGGGTGTGAGAGGTGTGAGTGTGAGGGGTGTGAGTGTGAGGGGTGTGAGTGTGAGGGGTGTGAGTGTGAGGGGTGTGAGTGTCAGGGGTGTGAGTGTGCGGGGTGTGAGTGTGAGGGGTGTGGGTGTGAGGGGTGTGAGTGTGAGGGGTGTGAGTGTGGGGGTGTGAGTGTGAGGGGTGTGAGTGTGAGGGGTGTGAGTGTGCGGGGTGTGAGTGTGAGGGGTGTGAGTGTGAGGGGTGTGAGTGTGAGGGGTGTGGGTGTGACGGGTGTGAGTGTGAGGGGTGTGAGTGTGAGGGGTGTGAGTGTGAGGGGTGTGAGGGGTGTGAGTGTGAGGGGTGTGAGTGTGAGGGGTGTGGGTGTGAGGGGTGTGAGTGTGAGGGGTGTGAGTGTGAGGGGTGTGAGTTTCAGGGTTGTGAGTGTGGGGGTGTGGGTGTGAGGGGTGTGAGTGTGAGGGGTGTGAGTGTGAGGGGTGTGAGTGTGAGGGGCGTGACTGTGAGGGGTGTGAGTGTGAGGGGTGTGAGTGTGAGGGGTGTGAGTGTGAGGGGTGTTATTGTGAGGGGTGTGAGTGTGAGGGGTGTGACTGTGAGGGGTGTGAGTGTGAGGGGTGTGAGAGGTGTGAGTGTGAGGGGTGTGAGTGTGGGGGTGTGAGTGTCAGGGGTGTGAGTGTAAGGGGTGTGAGTGTGAGGGGTGTGAGTGTGAGGGGTGTGGGTGTGAGGGGTGTGGGTGTGAGGGGTGTGAGTGTGAGGGGTGTGAGTGTGGGGGTGTGAGTGTGAGGCGTGTGAGTGTGAGGGGTGTGAGTGTGCGGGGTGTGAGTGTGAGGGGTGTGAGTGTGAGGGGTGTGAGTGTGAGGGGTGTGGGTGTGAGGGGTGTGAGTGTGAGGGGTGTGAGTGTGAGGGGTGTGAGTGTGAGGGGTGTGAGGGGTGTGAGTGTGAGGGGTGTGAGTGTGAGGGGTGTGGGTGTGAGGGGTGTGAGTGTGAGGGGTGTGAGTGTGAGGGGTGTGAGTTTCAGGGGTGTGAGTGTGGGGGTGTGGGTGTGAGGGGTGTGAGTGTGAGGGGTGTGAGTGTGAGGGGTGTGAGTGTGAGGGGCGTGACTGTGAGGGGTGTGAGTGTGAGGGGTGTGAGTGTGAGGGGTGTGAGTGTGAGGGGTGTGAGTGTGAGGGGTGTGACTGTGAGGGGTGTGAGTGTGAGGGGTGTGAGAGGTGTGAGTGTGAGGGGTGTGAGTGTGATGGGTGTGAGTGTGAGGGGTGTGAGTGTGAGGGGTGTGAGTGTGGGGGTGTGAGTGTCAGGGGTGTGAGTGTAAGGGGTGTGAGTGTGCGGGGTGTGAGTGTGAGGGGTGTGAGTGTGAGGGGTGTGGGTGTGAGGGGTGTGAGTGTGAGGGGTGTGAGGGGTGTGAGTGTGAGGGGTGTGAGTGTGAGGAGTGTGGGTGTGAGGGGTGTGAGTGTGAGGGGTGTGAGTGTGAGGGGTGTGGGTGTGAGGGGTGTGAGTGTGAGGGGTGTGAGTGTGAAGGGTGTGAGTGTGAGGGGCGTGACTGTGAGGGGTGTGAGTGTGAGGGGTGTGAGTGTGAGGGGTGTGAGTGTGAGGGGTGTTATTGTGAGGGGTGTGAGTGTGAGGGGTGTGACTGTGAGGGGTGTGAGTGTAAGGGGTGTGAGAGGTGTGAGTGTGTGGGGTGTGAGTGTGAGGGGTGTGAGTGTGAGGGGTGTGAGTGTGAGGGGTGTGAGTGTGGGGGTGTGAGTGTCAGGGGTGTGAGTGTAAGGGGTGTGAGTGTGCGGGGTGTGAGTGTGAGGGGTGTGAGTGTGAGGGGAGTGGGTGTGAGGGGTGTGAGTGTGAGCGGTGTGAGTGTGGGGGTGTGAGTGTGAGGGGTGTGAGTGTGAGGGGTGTGAGTGTGCGGGGTGTGAGTGTGAGGGGTGTGAGTGTGAGGGGTGTGAGTGTGAGGGGTGTGAGTGTGAGGGGTGTGGGTGTGAGGGGTGTGAGGGGTGTGAGTGTGAGGGGTGTGAGGGGTGTGAGTGTGAGGGGTGTGAGTGTGAGGGGTGTGGGTGTGAGGGGTGTGAGTGTGAGGGGTGTGAGTGTGAGGGGTGTGAGTTTCAGGGGTGTGAGTGTGGGGGTGTGGGTGTGAGGGGTGTGAGTGTGAGGGGTGTGAGTGTGAGGGGTGTGAGTGTGAGGGGCGTGACTGTGAGGGGTGTGAGTGTGAGGGGTGTGAGTGTGAGGGGTGTGAGTGTGAGGGGTGTTATTGTGAGGGGTGTGAGTGTGAGGGGTGTGACTGTGAGGGGTGTGAGTGTGAGGGGTGTGAGAGGTGTGAGTGTGAGGGGTGTGAGTGTGAGGGGTGTGAGTGTGAGGGGTGTGAGTGTGGGGGTGTGAGTGTCAGGGGTGTGAGTGTAAGGGGTGTGAGTGTGCGGGGTGTGAGTGTGATGGGGTGTGAGTGTGAGGGGTGTGGGTGTGAGGGGTGTGGGTGTGAGGGGTGTGAGTGTGAGGGGTGTGATTGTGGGGGTGTGAGTGTGAGGGGTGTGAGTGTGCGGGGTGTGAGTGTGAGGGGTGTGAGTGTGAGGGGTGTGGGTGTGAGGGGTGTGAGTGTGAGGGGTGTGAGTGTGAGCGGTGTGAGTGTGAGGGGTGTGAGGGGTATGAGTGTGAGGGGTGTGAGTGTGAGGGGTGTGGGTGTGAGGGGTGTGAGTGTGAGGGGTGTGAGTTTCAGGGGTGTGAGTGTGGGGGTGTGGGTGTGAGGGGTGTGAGTGTGAGGGGTGTGAGTGTGAGGGGTGTGGGTGTGAGGGGTGTGAGTGTGAGGGGTGTGAGTTTCAGGGGTGTGAGTGTGGGGGTGTGGGTGTGAGGGGTGTGAGTGTGAGGGGTGTGAGTGTGAGGGGTGTGAGTGTGAGGGGTGTGAGTGTGAGGGCTGTGAGTGTGAGGGGTGTGAGGGGTGTGAGTGTGAGGGGTGTGAGTGTGAGGGGTGTGGGTGTGAGGGGTGTGAGTGTGAGGGGTGTGAGTGTGAGGGGTGTGAGTTTCAGGGGTGTGAGTGTGGGGGTGTGGGTGTGAGGGGTGTGAGTGTGAGGGGTGTGAGTGTGAGGGGTGTGAGTGTGAGGGGTGTGAGTGTGAGGGGTGTTATTGTGAGGGGTGTGAGTGTGAGGGGTGTGACTGTGAGGGGTGTGAGTGTGAGGGGTGTGAGAGGTGTGAGTGTGAGGGGTGTGAGTGTGAGGGGTGTGAGTGTGAGGGGTGTGAGTGTGAGGGTGTGACTGTCAGGGGTGTGAGTGTAAGGGGTGTGAGTGTGCGGGGTGTGAGTGTGAGGGGTGTGGGTGTGAGGGGTGTGGGTGTGAGGGGTGTGAGTGTGAGGGGTGTGAGTGTGGGGGTGTGAGGGGTATGAGTGTGAGGGGTGTGAGTGTGCGGGGTGTGAGTGTGAGGAGTGTGAGTGTGAGGGGTGTGAGTGTGAGGGGTGTGAGTGTGAGGGGTGTGGGTGTGAGGGGTGTGAGTGTGAGGGGTGTGAGTGTGAGCGGTGTGAGTGTGAGGGGTGTGAGGGGTGTGAGTGTGAGGAGTGTGAGTGTGAGGGGTGTGGGTGTGAGGGGTGTGAGTGTGAGGGGTGTGAGTGTGAGGGGTGTGAGTTTCAGGGGTGTGAGTGTGGGGGTGTGGGTGTGAGGGGTGTGAGTGTGAGGGGTGTGAGTGTGAGGGGCGTGACTGTGAGGGGTGTGAGTGTGAGGGGTGTGAGTGTGAGGGGCGTGACTGTGAGGGGTGTTATTGTGAGCGTGGTGAGTGTGAGGGGTGTGACTGTGAGGGGTGTGAGTGTGAGGGGTGTGAGTGTGGGGGTGTGAGTGTCAGGGGTGTGAGTGTAAGGGGTGTGAGTGTGCGGGGTGTGAGTGTGAGGGGTGTGAGTGTGAGGGGTGTGGGTGTGACGGGTGTGGGTGTGAGGGGTGTGAGTGTGAGGGGTGTGAGTGTGGGGGTGTGAGTGTGAGGAGTGTGAGTGTGAGGGGTATGAGTGTGAGGGTTATGAGTGTGAGGAGTGTGAGTGTGAGGGGTATGAGTGTGAGGGGTATGAGTGTGAGGTGTGTGAGTGTGAGGGGTGTGAGTGTGAGGAGTGTGAGTTTGAGGGGTATGAGTGTGAGGGGTATGAGTGTGAGGGGTGTGAGTGTGAGGGGTGTGAGTGTGAGGGGTGTGAGTGTAAGGGGTGTGAGTGTGAGGGTATCAGTGTGAGGGGTGTGAGTGTGAGGGGTGTGAGTGTGAGGGGTGTGAGTGTGAGGGGTGTAAGTGTGAGGGTATGAGTTTGAGGGGTGTGAGTGTGAGGGGTGTGAGTGTGAGGGATGTGAGTGTGAGGGGTGTGAGTGTGAGGGGTGTGAGTGTGAGGGGTGTGAGTGTGAGGGGTGTGAGCGTGAGGGGTGTGAGTGTGAGGGTATGAGTGTAAGGGGTGTGAGTGTGAGGGGTGTGAGTGTGAGGGGTGTGAGTGTGAGGGGTGTGAGTGTGAGGGATGTGAGTGTGAGGGGTGTGAGTGTGAGGGGTGTGAGTGTGAGGGGTGTGAATGTGAGGGGTGTGAGTGTGCGCGGTGTGAGTGTGAGGTGTGTGAGTGTGAGGGGTGTGAGTGTGAGGGGTGTGAGTGTGAGGGGTGTGATTATCAGGGGTGTGAGTGTGAGGAGTGTGAGGGGTGTGAGTGTGAGGGGTATGAGTGTGAGGGGTGTGAGTGTGAGGGGTATGAATGTGAGGAGTGTGAGTTTGAGCGGTATGAGTGTGAGGGGTATGAGTGTGAGGGATGTGAGTGTGAGGGGTGTGAGTGTGAGGGGTGTGAGTGTGAGGGGTGTGAGTGTGAGGGGCGTGAGTGTGAGGGGTGTGAGCGGTGAGTGTGAGGTGTGTGAGTGTGAGGGGTGTGAGTGTGAGAGGTGTTATTGTGAGGGGTGTGAGTGTGAGGGGTGTGAGTGTGAGGGGTGTGAGTGTGAGGGGTGTGAGAGGTGTGAGTGTGAGGGGTGTGAGTGTGAGGGGTGTGAGTGTGGGGATGTGAGTGTGAGGGGTGTGAGTGTGAGGAGTGTGAGTGTGAGGGATATGAGTGTAAGGGGTATGAATGTGAGGGGTGTGAGTGTGAGGGGTGTGAGTGTGAGGGGTGTGAGTGTGGGGGTGTGAGGGGTGTGAATGTGAGGGGTGTGAGTGTGACGGGTGTGAGTGTGAGGGGTGTGAGTGTGAGGGGTGTGGGTGTGAGGGGTGTGGGTGTGAGGGGTGTGAGTGTGGGGGTGTGAGTGTGATGGGTGTGATTGTGAGGGGTGAGTGTGAGGGGTGTGAGTGTGAGGGGTGTGAGTGTGAGGGGTGTGAGTGTGCGGGTGTGAGTGTGAGGGGTGTGAGTGTGAGGGGTATGAGTGTAAGGGGTATGAGTGTGAGGGGTGTGAGTGTGAGGGGTATGAATGTGAGGGGTGTGAGTGTGAGGGGTGTGAGTTTCAGGGGTGTGAGTGTGGGGGTGTGAGTGTGAGGGGTGTGGGTGTGAGGGGTGTGAGTGTGAGGGGTGTGAGTGTGAGTGTTGTGAGTGTGAGGGGTGTGGGTGTGAGTGTGAGGGGTGTGAGTGTGAGGAGTGTGAGTGTGAGGGATATGAGTGTAAGGGGTATGAATGTGAGGGGTGTGAGTGTGAGGGGTGTGAGTGTGAGGGGTGTGAGTGTGGGGGTGTGAGGGGTGTGAATGTGAGGGGTGTGAGTGTGACGGGTGTGAGTGTGAGGGGTGTGAGTGTGAGGGGTGTGGGTGTGAGGGGTGTGGGTGTGAGGGGTGTGAGTGTGGGGGTGTGAGTGTGATGGGTGTGATTGTGAGGGGTGTGAGTGTGAGGGGTGTGAGTGTGAGGGGTGTGAGTGTGAGGGGTGTGAGTGTGCGGGTGTGAGTGTGAGGGGTGTGAGTGTGAGGGGTATGAGTGTAAGGGGTATGAGTGTGAGGGGTGTGAGTGTGAGGGGTATGAATGTGAGGGGTGTGAGTGTGAGGGGTGTGAGTTTCAGGGGTGTGAGTGTGGGGGTGTGAGTGTGAGGGGTGTGGGTGTGAGGGGTGTGAGTGTGAGGGGTGTGAGTGTGAGTGTTGTGAGTGTGAGGGGTGTGGGTGTGAGTGTGAGGGGTGTGAGTGTGAGGGGTGTGGGTGTGAGGGGTGTGAGTGTGAGGGGTGTGAGTGTGAGGGGTGTGAGTGTGAGGGGTGTGAGTGTGAGGGGTGTGGGTGTGAGGGGTGTGAGTGTGAGGGGTATGAGTGTGAGGGGTGTGAGTGTGAGGGGTGTGAGTGTGAGGGGTGTGAGTGTGAGGGGTGTGAGTGTGAGGGGTGTGAGTGTGAGGGGTGTGAGTGTGAGGGGTATGAGTGTGAGGAGTGTGAGTGTGAGGGGTATGAGTGTGAGGGGTGTGAGTGTGAGGAGTGTGAGTGTGAGGGGTATGAGTGTGAGGGGTATGAGTGTGAGGGGTGTGTGTGTGAGGGGTGTGAGTGTGAGGAGTGTGAGTGTGAGGAGTATGAGTGTGAGGGGCATGAGTGTGAGGGGTAGAAGTGTGAGGGGTGTGAGTGTGAGGAGTGTGTGTGAGGGGTATGAGTGTGAGGGGTGTGAGTGTGAGGGGTATGAGTGCGAGGAGTGTGAGTGTGAGGGGTATGAGTGTGAGGGGTGTGAGTGTGAGGGTATGAGTGTGAGGGGTGTGAGTGTGAGGGGTATGAGTGTGAGGGGTGTGTGTGTGAGGGGTGTGAGTGTGAGGGGTGTGAGTGTGAGGGGCGTGACTGTGAGGGGTGTGAGTGTGAGGGGTGTGAGTGTGAGGGGTGTGAGTGTGAGGTGTGTTATTGTGAGGGGTGTGAGTGTGAGGGGTGTGACTGTGAGGGGTGTGAGTGTGAGGGGTGTGAGAGGTGTGAGTGTGAGGGGTGTGAGTGTGAGGGGTGTGAGTGTGAGGGGTGTGAGTGTGAGGGGTGTGAGTGTGAGGGGTGTGAGTGTGAGGGGTGTGAGTGTGAGGGGTGTGAGTGTGAGGGGCGTGACTGTGAGGGGTGTGAGTGTGAGGGGTGTGAGTGTGAGGGGTGTGAGTGTGAGGGGTGTTATTGTGAGGGGTGTGAGTGTGAGGGGTGTGACTGTGAGGGGTGTGAGTGTGAGGGGTGTGAGAGGTGTGAGTGTGAGGGGTGTGAGTGTGAGGGGTGTGAGTGTGAGGGCTGTGAGTGTGGGGGTGTGAGTGTCAGGGGTGTGAGTGTAAGGGGTGTGAGTGTGCGGGGTGTGAGTGTGAGTGGTGTGAGTGTGAGGGGTGTGGGTGTGAGGGGTGTGGGTGTGAGGGGTGTGGGTGTGAGGGGCGTGAGTGTGGGGGTGTGAGTGTGAGGGGTGTGAGTGTGCGGGGTGTGAGTGTGAGGGGTGTGAGTGTGAGGGGTGTGAGTGTGAGGGGTGTGAGTGTGAGGGGTGTGGGTGTGAGGGGTGTGAGTGTGAGGGGTGTGAGTGTGAGGGGTGTGAGGGGTGTGAGTGTGAGGGGTGTGAGTGTGAGGGGTGTGGGTGTGAGGGGTGTGAGTGTGAGGGGTGTGAGTGTGAGGGATGTGAGTTTCAGGGGTGTGAGTGTGGGGGTGTGGGTGTGAGGGGTGTGAGTGTGAGGGGTGTGAGTGTGAGGGGTGTGAGTGTGAGGGGCGTGACTGTGAGGGGTGTGAGTGTGAGGGGCGTGACTGTGAGGGGTGTGAGTGTGAGGGGTGTGAGAGGTGTGAGTGTGAGGGGTGTGAGTGTGAGGGGTGTGAGTGTGAGGGGTGTGAGTGTGGGGGTGTGAGTGTCAGGGGTGTGAGTGTGCGGGGTGTGAGTGTGACGGGTGTGACTGTGAGGGGTGTGAGTGTGAGGGGTGTGAGTGTGAGGGGTGTGAGTGTGAGGGGTGTGAGTGTGGGGGTGTGAGTGTGAGGGGTGTGAGTGTGAGGGGTGTGAGTGTGGGGATGTGAGTGTGAGGGGTGTTATTGTGAGGGGTGTGAGTGTGAGGGGTGTGAGTGTGAGGGGTATGAGTGTGAGGAGTGTGAGTGTGAGGGGTATGAGTGTGAGGGGTATGAGTGTGAGGAGTGTGAGTGTGAGGGGTATGAGTGTGAGGGGTATGAGTGTGAGGGGTGTGAGTGTGAGGGGTGTGAGTGTGAGGAGTGTGAGTGTGAGGAGTATGAGTGTGAGGGGCATGAGTGTGAGGGGTAGAAGTGTGAGGGGTATGAGTGTAAGGGGTATGAATGTGAGGGGTGTGAGTGTGAGGGGTGTGAGTGTGAGGGGTATGAGTGCGAGGAGTGTGAGTGTGAGGGGTATGAGTGTGAGGGGTGTGAGTGTGAGGGTATGAGTGTGAGGGGTGTGAGTGTGAGGGGTATGAGTGTGAGGGGTGTGAGTGTGAGGGGTGTGAGTGTGAGGGGTGTGAGTGTGAGGGGCGTGACTGTGAGGGGTGTGAGTGTGAGGGGTGTGAGTGTGAGGGGTGTGAGTGTGAGGTGTGGTTATTGTGAGGGGTGTGAGTGTGAGGGGTGTGACTGTGAGGGGTGTGAGTGTGAGGGGTGTGAGAGGTGGGTGTGAGGGGTGTGAGTGTGAGGGGTGTGAGTGTGAGGGGTGTGAGTGTGAGGGGTGTGAGTGTGAGGGGTGTGAGTGTGAGGGGTATGAGTGTGAGGGGTGTGAGTGTGAGGGGTGTGAGTGTGAGGGGTGTGAGTGTGAGGGGTGTTATTGTGAGGGGTGTGAGTGTGAGGGGTGTGAGTGTGAGGGGTGTGAGAGGTGTGAGTGTGAGGGGTGTGAGTGTGGGGGTGTGAGTGTCAGGGGT
Organism: Pristiophorus japonicus; assembly: GCF_044704955.1. Lineage (NCBI taxonomy): Eukaryota > Metazoa > Chordata > Chondrichthyes > Pristiophoridae > Pristiophorus > Pristiophorus japonicus. The sequence goes on from NW_027252466.1 coordinate 13,932, forward strand.
GTGAGTGTAAGGGGTGTGAGTTTGCGGGGTGTGAGTGTGAGGGGTGTGAGTGTGAGGGGTGTGGGTGTGAGGGGTGTGGGTGTGAGGGGTGTGAGTGTGAGGCGTGTGAGTGTGAGGGGTGTGAGTGTGAGGGGCGTGACTGTGAGGGGTGTGAGTGTGAGGGGTGTGAGTGTGAGGGGTGTGAGTGTGAGGGGTGTTATTGTGAGGGGTGTGAGTGTGAGGGGTGTGACTGTGAGGGGTGTGAGTGTGAGGGGTGTGAGAGGTGTGAGTGTGAGGGGTGTGAGTGTGGGGGTGTGAGTGTCAGGGGTGTGAGTGTGAGGGGTGTGAGTGTGAGGGGCGTGACTGTGAGGGGTGTGAGTGTGAGGGGTGTGAGTGTGAGGGGTGTGAGTGTGAGGGGTGTTATTGTGAGGGGTGTGAGTGTGAGGGGTGTGACTGTGAGGGGTGTGAGTGTGAGGGGTGTGAGAGGTGTGAGTGTGAGGGGTGTGAGTGTGGGGGTGTGAGTGTCAGGGGTGTGAGTGTAAGGGGTGTGAGTGTGCGGGGTGTGAGTGTGAGGGGTGTGAGTGTGAGGGGTGTGGGTGTGAGGGGTGTGGGTGTGAGGGGTGTGAGTGTGAGGGGTGTGAGTGTGGGGGTGTGAGTGTGAGGCGTGTGAGTGTGAGGGGTGTGAGTGTGCGGGGTGTGAGTGTGAGGGGTGTGAGTGTGAGGGGTGTGAGTGTGAGGGGTGTGAGTGTGAGGGGTGTGGGTGTGAGGGGTGTGAGTGTGAGGGGTGTGAGTGTGAGGGGTGTGAGTGTGAGGGGTGTGAGGGGTGTGAGTGTGAGGGGTGTGAGTGTGAGGGGTGTGGGTGTGAGGGGTGTGAGTGTGAGGGGTGTGAGTGTGAGGGGTGTGAGTTTCAGGGGTGTGAGTGTGGGGGTGTGGGTGTGAGGGGTGTGAGTGTGAGGGGTGTGAGTGTGAGGGGTGTGAGTGTGAGGGGCGTGACTGTGAGGGGTGTGAGTGTGAGGGGTGTGAGTGTGAGGGGTGTGAGTGTGAGGGGTGTGAGTGTGAGGGGTGTGACTGTGAGGGGTGTGAGTGTGAGGGGTGTGAGAGGTGTGAGTGTGAGGGGTGTGAGTGTGATGGGTGTGAGTGTGAGGGGTGTGAGTGTGAGGGGTGTGAGTGTGGGGGTGTGAGTGTCAGGGGTGTGAGTGTAAGGGGTGTGAGTGTGCGGGGTGTGAGTGTGAGGTGTGTGAGTGTGAGGCGTGTGGGTGTGAGGGGTGTGGGTGTGAGGGGTGTGAGTGTGAGGGGTGTGAGTGTGGGGGTGTGAGTGTGAGGGGTGTGAGTGTGAGGGGTGTGAGTGTGCGGGGTGTGAGTGTGAGGGGTGTGAGTGTGAGGGGTGTGGGTGTGAGGGGTGTAGGTGTGAGGGGTGTGAGTGTGAGGGGTGTGAGTGTGAGGGGTGTGAGGGGTGTGAGTGTGAGGGGTGTGAGTGTGAGGGGTGTGGGTGTGAGGGGTGTGAGTGTGAGGGGTGTGAGTGTGAGGGGTGTGAGTTTCAGGGGTGTGAGTGTGAGGGGCGTGACTGTGAGGGGTGTGAGTGTGAGGGGTGTGAGTGTGAGGGGTGTGAGTGTGAGGGGTGTGAGTGTGAGGGGTGTGACTGTGAGGGGTGTGAGTGTGAGGGGTGTGAGAGGTGTGAGTGTGAGGGGTGTGAGTGTGATGGGTGTGAGTGTGAGGGGTGTGAGTGTGAGGGGTGTGAGTGTGGGGGTGTGAGTGTCAGGGGTGTGAGTGTAAGGGGTGTGAGTGTGCGGGGTGTGAGTGTGAGGTGTGTGAGTGTGAGGCGTGTGGGTGTGAGGGGTGTGGGTGTGAGGGGTGTGAGTGTGAGGGGTGTGAGTGTGGGGGTGTGAGTGTGAGGGGTGTGAGTGTGAGGGGTGTGAGTGTGCGGGGTGTGAGTGTGAGGGGTGTGAGTGTGAGGGGTGTGGGTGTGAGGGGTGTGGGTGTGAGGGGTGTGAGTGTGAGGGGTGTGAGTGTGAGGGGTGTGAGGGGTGTGAGTGTGAGGGGTGTGAGTGTGAGGGGTGTGGGTGTGAGGGGTGTGAGTGTGAGGGGTGTGAGTGTGAGGGGTGTGAGTTTCAGGGGTGTGAGTGTGGGGGTGTGGGTGTGAGGGGTGTGAGTGTGAGGGGTGTGAGTGTGAGGGGTGTGAGTGTGAGGGGCGTGACTGTGAGGGGTGTGAGTGTGAGGGGTGTGAGTGTGAGGGGTGTGAGTGTGAGGGGTGTTATTGTGAGGGGTGTGAGTGTGAGGGGTGTGACTGTGAGGGGTGTGAGTGTGAGGGGTGTGAGAGGTGTGAGTGTGTGGGGTGTGAGTGTGAGGGGTGTGAGTTTCAGGGGTGTGAGTGTGGGGGTGTGGGTGTGAGGGGTGTGAGTGTGAGGGGTGTGAGTGTGAGGGGTGTGAGTGTGAGGGGTGTGAGTGTGAGGGGTGTTATTGTGAGGGGTGTGAGTGTGAGGGGTGTGACTGTGAGGGGTGTGAGTGTGAGGGGTGTGAGAGGTGTGAGTGTGAGGGGTGTGAGTGTGAGGGGTGTGGGTGTGAGGGGTGTGAGTGTGAGGGGTATGAGTGAGGGGTGTGAGTTTCAGGGGTGTGAGTGTGGGGGTGTGGGTGTGAGGGGTGTGAGTGTGAGGGGTGTGAGTGTGAGGGGCGTGACTGTGAGGGGTGTGAGTGTGAGGGGTGTGAGTGTGAGGGGTGTTATTGTGAGGGGTGTGAGTGTGAGGGGTGTGACTGTGAGGGGTGTGAGTGTGAGGGGTGTGAGAGGTGTGAGTGTGAGGGGTGTGAGTGTGAGGGGTGTGACTGTCAGGGGTGTGAGTGTGGGGGTGTGAGTGTGAGGGGTGTGAGTGTGAGGGGTGTGGGTGTGAGGGGTGTGGGTGTGAGGGGTGTGAGTGTGAGAGGTGTGAGTGTGGGGGTGTGAGTGTGAGGGGTGTGAGTGTGAGGGGTGTGAGTGTGCGGGGTGTAAGTGTGAGGGGTGTGAGTGTGAGGGGTGTGAGTGTGAGGGGTGTGGGTGTGACGGGTGTGAGTGTGAGGGGTGTGAGTGTGAGGGGTGTGAGGGGTGTGAGTGTGAGGGGTGTGAGTGTGAGGGGTGTGGGTGTGAGGGGTGTGAGTGTGAGGGGTGTGAGTGTGAGGGGTGTGAGTTTCAGGGTTGTGAGTGTGGGGGTGTGGGTGTGAGGGGTGTGAGTGTGAGGCGTGTGAGTGTGAGGGGTGTGAGTGTGAGGGGCGTGACTGTGAGGGGTGTGAGTGTGAGGGGTGTGAGTGTGAGGGGTGTGAGTGTGAGGGGTGTTATTGTGAGGGGTGTGAGTGTGAGGGGTGTGACTGTGAGGGGTGTGAGTGTGAGGGGTGTGAGAGGTGTGAGTGTGAGGGGTGTGAGTGTGGGGGTGTAAGTGTCAGGGGTGTGAGTGTAAGGGGTGTGAGTGTGAGGGGTGTGAGTGTGAGGGGTGTGGGTGTGAGGGGTGTGGGTGTGAGGGGTGTGAGTGTGAGGGGTGTGAGTGTGGGGGTGTGAGTGTGAGGCGTGTGAGTGTGAGGGGTGTGAGTGTGCGGGGTGTGAGTGTGAGGGGTGTGAGTGTGAGGGGTGTGAGTGTGAGGGGTGTGAGTGTGAGGGGTGTGGGTGTGAGGGGTGTGAGTGTGAGGGGTGTGAGTGTGAGGGGTGTGAGTGTGAGGGGTGTGAGTGTGAGGGGTGTGGGTGTGACGGGTGTGAGTGTGAGGGGTGTGAGTGTGAGGGGTGTGAGGGGTGTGAGTGTGAGGGGTGTGAGTGTGAGGGGTGTGGGTGTGAGGGGTGTGAGTGTGAGGGGTGTGAGTGTGAGGGGTGTGAGTTTCAGGGTTGTGAGTGTGGGGGTGTGGGTGTGAGGGGTGTGAGTGTGAGGCGTGTGAGTGTGAGGGGTGTGAGTGTGAGGGGCGTGACTGTGAGGGGTGTGAGTGTGAGGGGTGTGAGTGTGAGGGGTGTGAGTGTGAGGGGTGTTATTGTGAGGGGTGTGAGTGTGAGGGGTGTGACTGTGAGGGGTGTGAGTGTGAGGGGTGTGAGAGGTGTGAGTGTGAGGGGTGTGAGTGTGGGGGTGTAAGTGTCAGGGGTGTGAGTGTAAGGGGTGTGAGTGTGAGGGGTGTGAGTGTGAGGGGTGTGGGTGTGAGGGGTGTGGGTGTGAGGGGTGTGAGTGTGAGGGGTGTGAGTGTGGGGGTGTGAGTGTGAGGCGTGTGAGTGTGAGGGGTGTGAGTGTGCGGGGTGTGAGTGTGAGGGGTGTGAGTGTGAGGGGTGTGAGTGTGAGGGGTGTGAGTGTGAGGGGTGTGGGTGTGAGGGGTGTGAGTGTGAGGGGTGTGAGTGTGAGGGGTGTGAGTGTGAGGGGTGTGAGTGTGAGGGGTGTGAGGGGTGTGAGTGTGAGGGGTGTGAGTGTGAGGGGTGTGGGTGTGAGGGGTGTGAGTGTGAGGGGTGTGAGTGTGAGGGGTGTGAGTTTCAGGGGTGTGAGTGTGGGGGTGTGGGTGTGAGGGGTGTGAGTGTGAGGGGTGTGAGTGTGAGGGGTGTGAGTGTGAGGGGCGTGACTGTGAGGGGTGTGAGTGTGAGGGGTGTGAGTGTGAGGGGTGTGAGTGTGAGGGGTGTGAGTGTGAGGGGTGTGACTGTGAGGGGTGTGAGTGTGAGGGGTGTGAGAGGTGTGAGTGTGAGGGGTGTGAGTGTGATGGGTGTGAGTGTGAGGGGTGTGAGTGTGAGGGGTGTGAGTGTGGGGGTGTGAGTGTCAGGGGTGTGAGTGTAAGGGGTGTGAGTGTGCGGGGTGTGAGTGTGAGGTGTGTGAGTGTGAGGCGTGTGGGTGTGAGGGGTGTGGGTGTGAGGGGTGTGAGTGTGAGGGGTGTGAGTGTGGGGGTGTGAGTGTGAGGGGTGTGAGTGTGAGGGGTGTGAGTGTGCGGGGTGTGAGTGTGAGGGGTGTGAGTGTGAGGGGTGTGGGTGTGAGGGGTGTGGGTGTGAGGGGTGTGAGTGTGAGGGGTGTGAGTGTGAGGGGTGTGAGGGGTGTGAGTGTGAGGGGTGTGAGTGTGAGGGGTGTGGGTGTGAGGGGTGTGAGTGTGAGGGGTGTGAGTGTGAGGGGTGTGAGTTTCAGGGGTGTGAGTGTGGGGGTGTGGGTGTGAGGGGTGTGAGTGTGAGGGGTGTGAGTGTGAGGGGTGTGAGTGTGAGGGGCGTGACTGTGAGGGGTGTGAGTGTGAGGGGTGTGAGTGTGAGGGGTGTGAGTGTGAGGGGTGTTATTGTGAGGGGTGTGAGTGTGAGGGGTGTGACTGTGAGGGGTGTGAGTGTAAGGGGTGTGAGAGGTGTGAGTGTGTGGGGTGTGAGTTTCAGGGGTGTGAGTGTGGGGGTGTGGGTGTGAGGGGTGTGAGTGTGAGGGGTGTGAGTGTGAGGGGTGTGAGTGTGAGGGGTGTGAGTGTGAGGGGTGTTATTGTGAGGGGTGTGAGTGTGAGGGGTGTGACTGTGAGGGGTGTGAGTGTGAGGGGTGTGAGAGGTGTGAGTGTGAGGGGTGTGAGTGTGAGGGGTGTGGGTGTGAGGGGTGTGAGTGTGAGGGGTATGAGTGAGGGGTGTGAGTTTCAGGGGTGTGAGTGTGGGGGTGTGGGTGTGAGGGGTGTGAGTGTGAGGGGTGTGAGTGTGAGGGGCGTGACTGTGAGGGGTGTGAGTGTGAGGGGTGTGAGTGTGAGGGGTGTTATTGTGAGGGGTGTGAGTGTGAGGGGTGTGACTGTGAGGGGTGTGAGTGTGAGGGGTGTGAGAGGTGTGAGTGTGAGGGGTGTGAGTGTGAGGGGTGTGAGTGTCAGGGGTGTGAGTGTGGGGGTGTGAGTGTGAGGGGTGTGAGTGTGAGGGGTGTGGGTGTGAGGGGTGTGGGTGTGAGGGGTGTGAGTGTGAGAGGTGTGAGTGTGGGGGTGTGAGTGTGAGGGGTGTGAGTGTGAGGGGTGTGAGTGTGCGGGGTGTAAGTGTGAGGGGTGTGAGTGTGAGGGGTGTGAGTGTGAGGGGTGTGGGTGTGACGGGTGTGAGTGTGAGGGGTGTGAGTGTGAGGGGTGTGAGGGGTGTGAGTGTGAGGGGTGTGAGTGTGAGGGGTGTGGGTGTGAGGGGTGTGAGTGTGAGGGGTGTGAGTGTGAGGGGTGTGAGTTTCAGGGTTGTGAGTGTGGGGGTGTGGGTGTGAGGGGTGTGAGTGTGAGGCGTGTGAGTGTGAGGGGTGTGAGTGTGAGGGGCGTGACTGTGAGGGGTGTGAGTGTGAGGGGTGTGAGTGTGAGGGGTGTGAGTGTGAGGGGTGTTATTGTGAGGGGTGTGAGTGTGAGGGGTGTGACTGTGAGGGGTGTGAGTGTGAGGGGTGTGAGAGGTGTGGGTGTGAGAGGTGTGAGTGTGGGGGTGTGAGTGTCAGGGGTGTGAGTGTAAGGGGTGTGAGTGTAAGGGGTGTGAGTGTGAGGGGTGTGAGTGTGAGGGGTGTGGGTGTGAGGGGTGTGGGTGTGAGGGGTGTGAGTGTGAGGGGTGTGAGTGTGGGGGTGTGAGTGTGAGGCGTGTGAGTGTGAGGGGTGTGAGTGTGCGGGGTGTGAGTGTGAGGGGTGTGAGTGTGAGGGGTGTGAGTGTGAGGGGTGTGAGTGTGAGGGGTGTGGGTGTGAGGGGTGTGAGTGTGAGGGGTGTGAGTGTGAGGGGTGTGAGTGTGAGGGGTGTGAGGGGTGTGAGTGTGAGGGGTGTGAGTGTGAGGGGTGTGGGTGTGAGGGGTGTGAGTGTGAGGGGTGTGAGTGTGATGGGTGTGAGTTTCAGGGGTGTGAGTGTGGGGGTGTGGGTGTGAGGGGTGTGAGTGTGAGGGGTGTGAGTGTGAGGGGTGTGAGTGTGAGGGGCGTGACTGTGAGGGGTGTGAGTGTGAGGGGTGTGAGTGTGAGGGGTGTGAGTGTGAGGGGTGTGAGTGTGAGGGGTGTGACTGTGAGGGGTGTGAGTGTGAGGGGTGTGAGAGGTGTGAGTGTGAGGGGTGTGAGTGTGATGGGTGTGAGTGTGAGGGGTGTGAGTGTGAGGGGTGTGAGTGTGGGGGTGTGAGTGTCAGGGGTGTGAGTGTAAGGGGTGTGAGTGTGCGGGGTGTGAGTGTGAGGTGTGTGAGTGTGAGGCGTGTGGGTGTGAGGGGTGTGGGTGTGAGGGGTGTGAGTGTGAGGGGTGTGAGTGTGGGGGTGTGAGTGTGAGGGGTGTGAGTGTGAGGGGTGTGAGTGTGCGGGGTGTGAGTGTGAGGGGTGTGAGTGTGAGGGGTGTGGGTGTGAGGGGTGTGGGTGTGAGGGGTGTGAGTGTGAGGGGTGTGAGTGTGAGGGGTGTGAGGGGTGTGAGTGTGAGGGGTGTGAGTGTGAGGGGTGTGGGTGTGAGGGGTGTGAGTGTGAGGGGTGTGAGTGTGAGGGGTGTGAGTTTCAGGGGTGTGAGTGTGGGGGTGTGGGTGTGAGGGGTGTGAGTGTGAGGGGTGTGAGTGTGAGGGGTGTGAGTGTGAGGGGCGTGACTGTGAGGGGTGTGAGTGTGAGGGGTGTGAGTGTGAGGGGTGTGAGTGTGAGGGGTGTTATTGTGAGGGGTGTGAGTGTGAGGGGTGTGACTGTGAGGGGTGTGAGTGTAAGGGGTGTGAGAGGTGTGAGTGTGTGGGGTGTGAGTGTGAGGGGTGTGAGTGTGAGGGGTGTGAGTGTGAGGGGTGTGAGTGTGGGGGTGTGAGTGTCAGGGGTGTGAGTGTAAGGGGTGTGAGTGTGCGGGGTGTGAGTGTGAGGGGTGTGAGTGTGAGGGGTGTGGGTGTGAGGGGTGTGGGTGTGAGGGGTGTGAGTGTGAGGGGTGTGAGTGTGGGGGTGTGAGTGTGAGGGGTGTGAGTGTGAGGGGTGTGAGTGTGAGGGGTGTGAGTGTGAGGGGTGTGAGTGTGAGGGGTGTGAGTGTGAGGGGTGTGGGTGTGAGGGGTGTGAGGGGTGTGAGTGTGAGGGGTGTGAGGGGTGTGAGTGTGAGGGGTGTGAGTGTGAGGGGTGTGGGTGTGAGGGGTGTGAGTGTGAGGGGTGTGAGTGTGACGGGTGTGAGTTTCAGGGGTGTGAGTGTGGGGGTGTGGGTGTGAGGGGTGTGAGTGTGAGGGGTGTGAGTGTGAGGGGTGTGAGTGTGAGGGGCGTGACTGTGAGGGGTGTGAGTGTGAGGGGTGTGAGTGTGAGGGGTGTGAGTGTGAGGGGTGTTATTGTGAGGGGTGTGAGTGTGAGGGGTGTGACTGTGAGGGGTGTGAGTGTGAGGGGTGTGAGAGGTGTGAGTGTGAGGGGTGTGAGTGTGGGGGTGTGAGTGTCAGGGTGTGAGTGTAAGGGGTGTGAGTGTGCGGGGTGTGAGTGTGAGGGGTGTGAGTGTGAGGGGTGTGGGTGTGAGGGGTGTGGGTGTGAGGGGTGTGAGTGTGAGGGGTGTGATTGTGGGGGTGTGAGTGTGAGGGGTGTGAGTGTGCGGGGTGTGAGTGTGAGGGGTGTGAGTGTGAGGGGTGTGGGTGTGAGGGGTGTGAGTGTGAGGGGTGTGAGTGTGAGGGGTGTGAGTGTGAGGGGTGTGAGGGGTATGAGTGTGAGGGGTGTGAGTGTGAGGGGTGTGGGTGTGAGGGGTGTGAGTGTGAGGGGTGTGAGTGTGAGGGGTGTGAGTTTCAGGGGTGTGAGTGTGGGGGTGTGGGTGTGAGGGGTGTGAGTGTGAGGGGTGTGAGTGTGAGGGATGTGAGTGTGAGGGGTGTGAGTGTGAGGGGTGTGAGTGTGAGGGCTGTGAGTGTGAGGGGTATGAGGGGTGTGAGTGTGAGGGGTGTGAGTGTGAGGGGTGTGGGTGTGAGGGGTGTGAGTGTGAGGGGTGTGAGTGTGAGGGGTGTGAGTTTCAGGGGTGTGAGTGTGGGGGTGTGGGTGTGAGGGGTGTGAGTGTGAGGGGTGTGAGTGTGAGGGGTGTGAGTGTGAGGGGTGTGAGTGTGAGGGGTGTTATTGTGAGGGGTGTGAGTGTGAGGGGAGTGACTGTGAGGGGTGTGAGTGTGAGGGGTGTGAGAGGTGTGAGTGTGAGGGGTGTGAGTGTGAGGGGTGTGAGTGTGGGGGTGTGAGTGTCAGGGGTGTGAGTGTAAGGGGTGTGAGTGTGCGGGGTGTGAGTGTGAGGGGTGTGAGTGTGAGGGGTGTGGGTGTGAGGGGTGTGGGTGTGAGGGGTGTGAGTGTGAGGGGTGTGAGTGTGGGGGTGTGAGTGTGAGGGGTATGAGTGTGAGGGGTGTGAGTGTGCGGGGTGTGAGTGTGAGGAGTGTGAGTGTGAGGGGTGTGAGTGTGAGGGGTGTGAGTGTGAGGGGTGTGGGTGTGAGGGGTGTGAGTGTGAGGGGTGTGAGTGTGAGCGGTGTGAGTGTGAGGGGTGTGAGGGGTGTGATTGTGAGGGGTGTGAGTGTGAGGGGTGTGGGTGTGAGGGGTGTGAGTGTGAGGGGTGTGAGTGAGGGGTGTGAGTTTCAGGGGTGTGAGTGTGGGGGTGTGGGTGTGAGGGGTGTGAGTGTGAGGGGTGTGAGTGTGAGGGGCGTGACTGTGAGGGGTGTGAGTGTGAGGGGTGTGAGTGTGAGGGGTGTGAGTGTGAGGGGTGTTATTGTGAGGGGTGTGAGTGTGAGGGGTGTGACTGTGAGGGGTGTGAGTGTGAGGGGTGTGAGAGGTGTGAGTGTGAGGGGTGTGAGTGTGAGGGGTGTGAGTGTGAGGGGTGTGAGTGTGAGGGGTGTGAGTGTCAGGGGTGTGAGTGTGCGGGGTGTGAGTGTGAGGGGTGTGGGTGTGAGGGGTGTGAGTGTGAGGGGTGTGAGTGTGGGGGTGTGAGTGTGAGGGGTGTGAGTGTGAGGGGTGTGAGTGTGCGGGGTGTGAGTGTGAGGGGTGTGAGTGTGAGGGGTGTGAGTGTGAGGGGTGTGGGTGTGACGGGTGTGAGTGTGAGGGGTGTGAGTGTGAGGGGTGTGAGTGTGAGGGGTGTGAGGGGTGTGAGTGTGAGGGGTGTGAGTGTGAGGGGTGTGGGTGTGAGGGGTGTGAGTGTGAGGGGTGTGAGTGTGAGGGGTGTGAGTTTCAGGGTTGTGAGTGTGGGGGTGTGGGTGTGAGGGGTGTGAGTGTGAGGGGTGTGAGTGTGAGGGGTGTGAGTGTGAGGGGCGTGACTGTGAGGGGTGTGAGTGTGAGGGGTGTGAGTGTGAGGGGTGTGAGTGTGAGGGGTGTTATTGTGAGGGGTGTGAGTGTGAGGGGTGTGACTGTGAGGGGTGTGAGTGTGAGGGGTGTGAGAGGTGTGAGTGTGAGGGGTGTGAGTGTGGGGGTGTGAGTGTCAGGGGTGTGAGTGTAAGGGGTGTGAGTGTGAGGGGTGTGAGTGTGAGGGGTGTGGGTGTGAGGGGTGTGGGTGTGAGGGGTGTGAGTGTGAGGGGTGTGAGTGTGGGGGTGTGAGTGTGAGGCGTGTGAGTGTGAGGGGTGTGAGTGTGCGGGGTGTGAGTGTGAGGGGTGTGAGTGTGAGGGGTGTGAGTGTGAGGGGTGTGGGTGTGAGGGGTGTGAGTGTGAGGGGTGTGAGTGTGAGGGGTGTGAGTGTGAGGGGTGTGAGGGGTGTGAGTGTGAGGGGTGTGAGTGTGAGGGGTGTGGGTGTGAGGGGTGTGAGTGTGAGGGGTGTGAGTGTGAGGGGTGTGAGTTTCAGGGGTGTGAGTGTGGGGGTGTGGGTGTGAGGGGTGTGAGTGTGAGGGGTGTGAGTGTGAGGGGTGTGAGTGTGAGGGGCGTGACTGTGAGGGGTGTGAGTGTGAGGGGTGTGAGTGTGAGGGGTGTGAGTGTGAGGGGTGTGAGTGTGAGGGGTGTGACTGTGAGGGGTGTGAGTGTGAGGGGTGTGAGAGGTGTGAGTGTGAGGGGTGTGAGTGTGATGGGTGTGAGTGTGAGGGGTGTGAGTGTGAGGGGTGTGAGTGTGGGGGTGTGAGTGTCAGGGGTGTGAGTGTAAGGGGTGTGAGTGTGCGGGGTGTGAGTGTGAGGGGTGTGAGTGTGAGGGGTGTGGGTGTGAGGGGTGTGAGTGTGAGGGGTGTGAGGGGTGTGAGTGTGAGGGGTGTGAGTG
>NW_027252467.1:0-24909 GCF_044704955.1 Pristiophorus japonicus
CGACCGAGAGAGAGAGAGGGAGAGAGACACACCGACCGAGAGAGAGAGAGAGAGGGAGACACACCGACCGAGGGAGAGAGAGAGAGGGAGAGAGACACACCGACCGAGAGAGAGAGAGAGACACCGACCGAGAGAGAGAGAGAGACACCGACCGAGAGAGAGAGAGGGAGAGAGAGACACCGACCGAGAGAGAGAGACACACCGACCGAGAGAGAGAGAGGGAGAGAGACACACCGACCGAGAGAGAGAGGGAGAGAGACACACCGACCGAGAGAGAGAGAGAGGGAGAGAGACACACCACCAAGAGAGAGAGAGGGAGAGAGACACACCGACCGAGAGAGAGAGAGAGGGAGAGAGACACACCGACCGAGAGAGAGAGGGAGACACCGACCGAGAGAGGGAGAGGGAGAGAGACACACCGACCGAGAGAGAGAGAGAGACACCGACCGAGAGAGAGAGAGGAAGAGAGAGACACCGACCGAGAGAGAGAGACACACAGACCGAGAGAGAGAGAGGGAGAGAGCCACACCGACCGAGAGAGAGAGAGCGAGAGAGACACACCGACCGAGAGAGGGAGAGATACACACCAACCTAGAGAGAGAGAGACACACCGACCGAAGGAGAGGGAGAGAGTCACACCGATCGAGAGAGAGGGAGAGAGACACGCCGATCGAGAGAGAGAGGGAGAGAGACACACCGATCGAGAGAGAGAGAGAGACACACCGACCGAGAGAGAGAGAGGGAGAGAGACACACCGACCGAGAGAGAGAGAGAGGGAGACACACCGACCGAGAGAGAGAGAGAGGGAGAGAGACACACCGACCGAGAGAGAGAGAGAGACACCGACCGAGAGAGAGAGAGAGACACCGACCGAGAGAGAGAGAGGGAGAGAGAGACACCGACCGAGAGAGAGAGACACACCGACCGAGAGAGAGAGAGGGAGAGAGACACACCGACCGAGAGAGAGAGGGAGAGAGACACACCGACCGAGAGAGAGAGAGAGGGAGAGAGACACACCACCAAGAGAGAGAGAGGGAGAGAGACACACCGACCGAGAGAGAGAGAGAGGGAGAGAGACACACCGACCGAGAGAGAGAGGGAGACACCGACCGAGAGAGGGAGAGGGAGAGAGACACACCGACCGAGAGAGAGAGAGAGACACCGACCGAGAGAGAGAGAGGGAGAGAGAGACACCGACCGAGAGAGAGAGACACACAGACCGAGAGAGAGAGAGGGAGAGAGCCACACCGACCGAGAGAGAGAGAGCGAGAGAGACACACCGACCGAGAGAGAGAGAGGGAGAGAGACACACCGATCGAGAGAGAGAGGGAGAGAGACACACCGATCGAGAGAGAGAGAGGGAGAGAGAGAGAGAGACACCGACCAAGAGAGAGAGAGGGATAGTGAGAGACACCGACCGAGAGAGCGAGAGAGAGAGAGAGACACACCGACCAAGAGAGAGGGAGCGAGACACACCGACCGAGAGAGAGCGAGAGAAAGAGAGACACACCGACTGAGAGAGAGATAAAGAAAGAGAGAGACACCGACCAAGAGAGAGATAAAGAAAGAGAGAGACACCGACCAAGAGAGAGAGAGAGAGAGAGAGAGACACCGACCGAGAGAGAGAGAGTGAGAGAGAGGAAGAGAGACACACCGACCGAGAGAGAGAGGGAGAGAGACACACCGACCGATAGAGGGAGAGAGAGACACCGACCGAGAGAGGGAGAGATACACACCGACCGAGAGAGAGAGAGAGACACACCGACCAAGAAAGAGAGAGAGAGAGACACTGACCAAGAGAGAGAGAGAGAGAGAGAGACACCGACCAAGAGAGAGAGAGAGGAAGAGAGACACACCGACCGAGAGAGAGAAGGAGACACCGACCGAGAGAGGGAGAGGGAGAGAGACACGCCGACCGAGAGAGAGAGAGGAAGAGAGACACACCGACCGAGAGAGAGAGGGAGACACCGATCGAGAGAGAGAGTGAGAGAGACACCGACCAAGAGAGCGAGAGAGGAAGAGAGACACACCGACCGAGAGAGAGAGTGAGAGAGACACCGACCAAGAGAGAGAGAGAGGGAGAGAGACACACTGACAGAGAGAGAGAGGGAGACACCGACCGAGAGAGAGAAAGAGAGAGAGAGACACCGACCAAGAGAGAGAGAGAGAGAGAGACACCGACCGAGAGAGAGAGAGGGAGAGAGAGACACCGACCGAGTGAGAGAGAGAGACACCGACCGAGAGAGAGAGAGACACACTGACCGAAAGAGAGGGAGAGAGACACACCGACCGAGAGAGAGAGAGAGACACACCGACCGAGAGAGAGAGAGGGAGAGAGACACACCGACCGAGAGAGAGAGAGAGGGAGACACACCGACCGAGAGAGAGAGAGAGGGAGAGAGACACACCGACCGAGAGAGAGAGAGCGAGAGAGACACCGACCGAGAGAAGGAGAGATACACACCAACCAAGAGAGAGATAGAGACACACCGACCAAGAGAGAGAGAGGAAGAGAGACACACCGACCGAGAGAGAGAGGGAGACACCGACCGAGAGAGAGAGTGAGAGAGACACTGACCAAGAGAGAGAGAGAGGAAGAGAGACACACCGACCGAGAGCGAGAGAGAGACACCGACCGAGCGAGAGAGAGGGAGAGAGACACACTGACCGAGAGAGAGAGAGAGAGACACCGACCGAGAGAGAGAGAGATACACACCGACCGAGAGAGAGAGCGAGACACACCGACCGAGAGAGAGAGAGAGAGAGAGACACCGACCAAGAGAGAGAGAGAGGGTGAGATACACCGACCGAGAGAGAGAGAGAGACACAGACCGAGAGAGAGAGAGATAGAGAGAGACACACCGACTGAGAGAGAGCGAGAGAGACACACCGACCGAGCGAGAGAGAGTGAGAGAGACACCGACCGAGAGAGAGAGAGAGATACACCGACCGAGAGAGAGAGACACCGACCGAGAGAGGGAGAAAGAGGGAGAGACACCGACTGAGAAAGAGAGAGAGAGAGAGAGAGAGAGAGAGAGAGACACCGACCGAGAGAGGGAGAGGGAGAGAGACACGCCGACCGAGAGAGAGAGAGGGAGAGAGACACACCGACCGAGAGAGAGAGTGAGAGAGACACCGACCAAGAGAGAGAGAGAGGGAGAGAGACACACTGACAGAGAGAGAGAGGGAGACACCGACCGAGAGAGAGAGAAAGAGAGAGAGAGACACCGACCAAGAGAGAGAGAGAGAGACACCAACCGAGAGAGAGAGAGGGAGAGAGAGACACCGACCGAGTGAGAGAGAGAGACACCGACCGAGAGAGAGAGAGACACACTGACCGAAAGAGAGGGAGAGAGACACACCGACCGAGAGAGAGAGAGAGACACACCGACCGAGAGAGAGAGAGGGAGAGAGACACACCGACCGAGAGAGAGAGAGAGGGAGACACACCGACCGAGAGAGAGAGAGAGGGAGAGAGACACAGCGACCGAGAGAGAGAGAGAGACACCGACCGAGAGAGAGAGAGGGAGAGAGAGACACCGACCGAGAGAGAGAGACACACCGACCGAGAGAGAGAGAGGGAGAGAGACACACCGACCGAGAGAGAGAGGGAGAGAGACACACCGACCGAGAGAGAGAAAGAGGGAGAGAGACACACCACCAAGAGAGAGAGAGGGAGAGAGACACACCGACCGAGAGAGAGAGGGAGAGAGACACACCGACCGAGAGAGAGAGAGAGGGAGAGAGACACACCGACCGAGAGAGAGAGGGAGACACCGACCGAGAGAGGGAGAGGGAGAGAGACACACCGACCGAGAGAGAGAGAGAGCGACACCGACCGAGAGAGAGAGAGGGAGAGAGAGACACCGACCGAGAGAGAGAGACACACAGACCGAGAGAGAGAGAGGGAGAGAGCCACACCGACCGAGAGAGAGAGAGCGAGAGAGACACACCGACCGAGAGAGGGAGAGATACACACCAACCTAGAGAGAGAGAGACACACCGACCGAAGGAGAGGGAGAGAGTCACACCGATCGAGAGAGAGAGAGGGAGAGAGACACACCGATCGAGAGAGAGAGAGGGAGAGAGACACACCGATCGAGAGAGAGAGGGAGAGAGACACACCGATCGAGAGAGAGAGAGGGAGAGAGACACACCGATCGAGAGAGAGAGAGGGAGAGAGACACACTGACCGAGAGAGAGAGAGAGTGAGAGAGACACACTGACCGAGAGAGAGAGAGAGAGAGACATACCGACCGAGAGAGAGAGAGGGAGAGAGACACACTGACCGAGAGAGAGAGAGTGAGAGAGACACACTGACCGAGAGAGAGAGAGAGACACCGACCGAGAGAGAGAGAGAGAGAGACACCGACCAAGAGAGAGAGAGGGAGAGACACACAACAACCGAGAGAGAGAGAGAGAGACACTGACCGATAGAGGGAGAGATACACACCAACCGAGAGAGTGAGAGAGACACCGACCGAGAGAGAGAGTGAGAGAGACACCGACCAAGAGAGAGAGAGAGAGAGGGAGAGACACCGACCGAGGGAGAGAGAGAGAGATGGAGAGACACCGACCGAGAGAGAGAGAGGGAGAGAGAGAGAGAGACACCGACCAAGAGAGAGAGAGGGATAGTGAGAGACACCGACCGAGAGAGCGAGAGAGAGAGAGAGACACACCGACCAAGAGAGAGGGAGCGAGACACACCGACCGAGAGAGAGCGAGAGAAAGAGAGACACACCGACTGAGAGAGAGATAAAGAAAGAGAGAGACACCGACCAAGAGAGAGATAAAGAAAGAGAGAGACACCGACCAAGAGAGAGAGAGAGAGAGAGAGAGACACCGACCGAGAGAGAGGGAGAGAGGCACACCGACCGAGAGAGAAAGAGTGAGAGAGAGGAAGAGAGACACACCGACCGAGAGAGAGAGGGAGAGAGACACACCGACCGAGAGAGGGAGAGAGAGACACCGACCAAGAAAGAGAGAGAGAGAGACACTGACCAAGAGAGAGAGAGAGAGAGAGAGACACCGACCAAGAGAGAGAGAGAGAGGGAGAGACACCGACCAAGAGAGAGAGAGAGAGAGAGAGGGAGAGACACCGACCGAGAGAGAGAGAGGAAGAGAGACACACCGACCGAGAGAGGGAGAGGGAGAGAGACACGCCGACCGAGAGAGAGAGAGGAAGAGAGACACACCGACCGAGAGAGAGAGGGAGACACCGACCGAGAGAGGGAGAGGGAGAGAGACACGCCGACCGAGAGAGAGAGAGGAAGAGAGACACACCGACCGAGAGAGAGAGAGATACACACCAACCAAGAGAGAGATAGAGACACACCGACCAAGAGAGAGAGAGATAGAGAGAGACACACCGATCGAGAGAGAGCGAGAGAGACACACCGACCGAGCGAGAGAGAGGGAGAGAGAGACACCGACCGAGAGAGAGAGAGATACACACCGACCGAGAGAGAGAGCGAGACACACCGACCGAGAGAGAGAGAGAGGGAGAGACACCGACCAAGAGAGAGAGAGAGGGTGAGATACACCGACCGAGAGAGAGAGAGAGACACAGACCGAGAGAGGGAGAGATAGAGAGAGACACACCGATCGAGAGAGAGGGAGAGAGACACACCGACCGAGCGAGAGAGAGGGAGAGAGACACCGACCGAGAGAGAGAGAGATACACCGACCGAGAGAGAGAGAGATACACCGACCGAGAGAGAGAGAGAGAGAGACAAACCGACCGAGAGAGAGAGACACCGACCGAGAGAGAGAGAGAGGGAGAGAGAGACACTGACCGAGAGAGAGAGAGAGAGGGAGAGAGACACACCGACCGAGAGAGAGAGTGAGAGAGACACCGACCAAGAGAGAGAGAGAGGGAGAGAGACACACTGACCGAGAGAGAGAGGGAGACACCGACCGAGAGAGGGAGAGGGAGAGAGACACGCCGACCGAGAGAGAGAGAGGAAGAGAGACACACCGACCGAGAGAGAGAGAGAGACACCGACCGAGAGAGAGAGAGAGGGAGAGAGAGACACCGACCGAGAGAGAGAGAGACACAGACCGAGAGAGAGAGAGGGAGAGAGACACACCGACCGAGAGAGAGAGAGGGAGAGAGACACACCGACCGAGAGAGAGAGAGAGGGAGAGAGACACACCGACCGAGAGAGAGAGAGAGGGACAGAGACACACCGACCGAGAGAGAGAGGGAGACACCGACCGAGAGAGGGAGAGGGAGAGAGACACGCCGACCGAGAGAGAGAGAGGAAGAGAGACACACCGACCGAGAGAGAGAGAGAGACACCGACCGAGAGAGAGAGGGAGAGAGAGACACCGACCGAGAGAGAGAGACACACAGACCGAGAGAGAGAGAGGAAGAGAGACACACCGACCGAGAGAGAGAGAGCGAGAGAGACACACCGACCGAGAGAGGGAGAGATACACATCAACCGAGAGAGAGAGAGAGGGAGAGACACACCGATCGAGAGAGAGAGAGTGAGAGAGACACACTGACCGAGAGAGAGAGAGAGAGACACCGACCGAGAGAGAGAGAGGGAGAGAGAGACACCGACCGAGAGAGAGAGACACACAGACCGAGAGAGAGAGAGGGAGAGAGACACACCGATCGAGATAGAGAGAGAGGGAGAGACACACCGATCGAGAGAGAGAGAGTGAGAGAGACACACTGACAGAGAGAGAGAGAGAGAGACACCGACCAAGAGAGAGAGAGGGAGAGACACACCGACCGAGAGAGAGACACCGACCGATAGAGGGAGAGATACACACCAACCGAGAGAGTGAGAGAGACACCGACCGAGAGAGAGAGTGAGAGAGACACCGACCAAGAGAGAGAGAGAGAGAGGGAGAGACACCGACCGAGAGAGAGAGAGAGAGATGGAGAGACACCGACCGAGAGAGAGAGAGGGAGAGAGAGAGAGAGACACCGACCAAGAGAGAGAGAGGGATAGTGAGAGACACCGACCGAGAGAGCGAGAGAGAGAGAGAGACACACCGACCAAGAGAGAGGGAGCGAGACACACCGACCGAGAGAGAGCGAGAGAAAGAGAGACACACCGACTGAGAGAGAGATAAAGAAAGAGAGAGACACCGACCAAGAGAGAGATAAAGAAAGAGAGAGACACCGACCAATAGAGAGAGAGAGAGAGAGAGAGAGAGACACCGACCGAGAGAGAGGGAGAGAGACACACCGACCGAGAGAGAGAGAGTGAGAGAGAGGAAGAGAGACACACCGACCGAGAAAGAGAGGGAGAGAGACACACCGACCGAGAGAGGGAGAGAGAGACACCGACCGAGAGAGGGAGAGATACACACCGACCGAGAGAGAGAGAGAGACACACCGACCAAGAAAGAGAGAGAGAGAGACACTGACCAAGAGAGAGAGAGAGAGAGAGAGACACCGACCAAGAGAGAGAGAGAGAGGGAGAGACACCGACTAAGAGAGAGAGAGAGAGAGAGAGGGAGAGACACCGACCGAGAGAGAGAGAGGAAGAGAGACACACCGACCGAGAGAGAGAAGGAGACACCGACCGAGAGAGGGAGAGGGAGAGAGACACGCCGACCGAGAGAGAGAGAGGAAGAGAGACACACCGACCGAGAGAAAGAGGGAGACACCGACCGAGAGAGAGAGTGAGAGAGACACCGACCAAGAGAGAGAGAGAGGAAGAGAGACACACCGACCGAGAGAGAGAGGGAGACACCGACCGAGAGAGGGAGAGCGAGAGAGACACCGACCGAGAGAGGGAGAGATACACACCAACCAAGAGAGAGATAGAGACACACCGACCAAGAGAGAGAGAGATAGAGAGAGACACACCGACCGAGCGAGAGAGAGGGAGAGAGACACACCGACCGAGAGAGAGCGAGAGAGACACACCGACCGAGCGAGAGAGAGGGAGAGAGACACACCGACCGAGAGAGAGAGAGAGAGAAACACCGACCGAGAGAGAGAGAGATACACACCGACCGAGAGAGAGAGCGAGACACACCGACCGAGAGAGAGAGAGAGAGAGAGACACCGACCAAGAGAGAGAGAGAGGGTGAGATACACTGACCGAGAGAGAGAGAGAGACACAGACCGAGAGAGGGAGAGATACACACCAACCGAGAGAGAGAGAGATAGAGAGAGACACACCGATCGAGAGAGAGGGAGAGAGACACACCGACCGAGCGAGAGAGAGGGAGAGAGACACCGACCGAGAGAGAGAGAGATACACCGACCGAGAGAGAGAGAGAGAGAGAGAGAGACAAACCGACCGAGAGAGAGAGACACCGACCGAGACAGGGAGAGAAAGAGGGAGAGACACCGACTGAGAGAGAGAGAGAGAGAGAGAGAGAGACACTGACCAAGAGAGAGAGAGAGAGAGAGAGAGACACACTGACAGAGAGAGAGAGGGAGACACCGACCGAGAGAGGGAGAGGGAGAGAGACACGCCGACCGAGAGAGAGAGAGGGAGAGAGACACACCGACCGAGAGAGAGAGTGAGAGAGACACCGACCAAGAGAGAGAGAGAGGGAGAGAGACACACTGACAGAGAGAGAGAGGGAGACACCGACCGAGAGAGAGAGAAAGAGAGAGAGAGACACCGACCAAGAGAGAGAGAGAGAGAGAGAGACACCGACCGAGAGAGAGAGAGGGAGAGAGTGACACACCGACCGAGAGAGAGAGAGAGATACCGACCGAGAAATGGAGAGATACACACCAACCGAGAGAGAGAGAGACACACCGACCGAAAGAGAGGGAGAGAGACACACAGACCGAGAGAGAGAGAGGGAGAGAGACACACCACCAAGAGAGAGAGAGGGAGAGAAACACACCGACCGAGAGAGAGAGAGAGAGGGAGAGAGACACACCGACCGAGAGAGAGAGAGAGACACACCGACCGAGAGAGAGAGAGGGAGAGAGACACACCACCAAGAGAGAGAGAGGGAGAGAGACACACCGACCGAGAGAGAGAGGGAGAGAGACACCCCGACCGAGAGAGAGAGAGAGACACCGACCGAGAAAGGGAGAGATACACACCAACCGAGAGAGAGAGAGGGAGAGAGACACACCGACCGAGAGAGAGAGAGGGAGAGAGACACACCGACCGAGAGAGAGAGAGAGACACCGACCGAGAGAGAGGGAGAGAGACACACCGACCGAGAGAGAGAGAGGGAGAGAGACACACCGACCGAGAGAGAGAGAGAGACACCGACCAAAAGAGAGAGAAAGAAAGAGAGAGACAACCGACCAAGAGAGAGAGAGAGAGAGAGAGACACCGACCGAGAGAGAGAGAGGGAGAGAGAGACACCGACCGAGAGAGAGAGAGAGACACCGACCGAGAGAGAGAGAAAGAAAGAGAGAGACAACCGACCAAGAGAGAGAGAGAGAGAGAGAGACACCGACCGAGAGAGAGAGAGGGAGAGAGAGACACCGACCGAGAGAGAGAGACACACCGACCGAGAGAGAGAGAGAGACACCAACCTAGAGAGAGAGAGACACACCGACCGAAAGAGAGGGAGAGAGACACACCGACCGAGAGTGAGAGAGCGAGAAAGACACACCGACCGAGAGAGAGAGAGGGAGAGAGACACACCGACCGAGAGAGAGAGGGAGAGAGACACACTGACCGAGAGAGAGAGAGAGAGAGACACCGACCAAGAGACAGAGAGGGAGAGGCACACACCGACCAAGAGAGAGAGAGGGAGAGAGACACACTGACAGAGAGAGAGAGGGAGACACCGACCGAGAGAGAGAGAAAGAGTGACACACCGACAGAGGGAGAGATAAAGAAAGAGAGAGACACCGACCAAGAGAGAGAGAGAGAGAGAGAGAGAGAGAGAGAGACACCGACCGAGAGAGAGAGAGGGAGAGAGAGACACCGACCGAGAGAGAGAGAGACACATCGACCGAGTGAGAGAGAGGGAGACAGTGACACACCGACCGAGAGAGAGAGAGAGATACCGACCGAGAGATGGAGAGATACACACCAACCGAGAGAGAGAGAGACACACCGACCGAAAGAGAGGGAGGGAGACACACCGACCGAGAGAGAGAGAGAGACACACCGACCGAAAGAGAGGGAGGGAGAGAGACACACCGACCGAGAGAGAGAGAGGGAGAGAGACACACCGACCGAGAGAGAGAGAGAGGGAGAGAGACACACCGACCGAGAGAGAGAGAGGGAGAGAGAGACACCGACCGAGAGAGAGAGAGAGACACCGACCGAGAGAGAGAGAAAGAAAGAGAGAGACAACCGACCAAGAGAGAGAGAGAGAGAGAGAGACACCGACCGAGAGAGAGAGAGGGAGAGAGACACACCGACCGAGAGAGAGAGAGAGACACACCGACCGAAAGAGAGGGAGGGAGAGAGACACACCGACCGAGAGAGAGAGAGGGAGAGAGACACACCGACCGAGAGAGAGAGAGACACACCGACCGAAAGAGAGGGAGGGAGACACACCGACCGAGAGAGAGAGAGAGGGAGAGAGACACACCGACCGAGAGAGAGAGAGGGAGAGAGACACACCGACCGAGAGAGAGAGAGAGGGAGAGAGACACATCGACCGAGAGAGAGAGAGAGGGAGAGAGACACACCACCAAGAGAGAGAGAGGGAGAGAGACACACCGACCGAGAGAGAGAGGGAGAGAGACACACCGACCGAGAGAGAGAGAGAGGGAGAGAGACACACCACCAAGAGAGAGAGAGGGAGAGAGACACACCGACCGAGAGAGAGAGTGAGGGAGAGAGACACACCACCAAGAGAGAGAGAGAGAGAGAGAGACACCGACCGAGAGAGAGAGAGGGAGAGAGAGACACCGACCGAGAGAGAGAGACACCGACCGAGAGAGAGAGAAAGAAAGAGAGAGACAACCGACCAAGAGAGAGAGAGAGAGAGAGAGACACCGACCGAGAGAGAGAGAGGGAGAGAGAGACACCGACCGAGAGAGAGAGACACACCGACCGAGAGAGAGAGGGAGACACCAACCGAAAGAGAGGGAGAGAGACACACCGACCGAGAGTGAGAGAGCGAGAAAGACACACCGACCGAGAGAGAGAGAGGGAGAGAGACACACCACCGAGAGAGAGAGAGGGAGAGAGACACACCGACCGAGAGAGAGAGAGGGAGAGAGACACACTGACCGAGAGAGAGAGAGTGAGAGAGACACACTGACCGAGAGAGAGAGAGAGAGACACCGACCGAGAGAGAGAGAGAGAGAGAGACACCGACCAAGAGAGAGAGAGGGAGAGACACACACCGACCAAGAGAGAGAGAGGGAGAGAGACACACTGACAGAGAGAGAGAGGGAGACACCGACCGAGAGAGAGTGAAAGAGTGACACACCGACAGAGGGAGAGATAAAGAAAGAGAGAGACACCGACCGAGAGAGAGAGAGGGAGAGAGAGACACCGACCAAGAGAGAGAGAGAGAGAGAGAGGGAGAGACACCGACCGAGAGAGAGAGAGGAAGAGAGACACACCGACCGAGAGAGAGAAGGAGACACCGACCGAGAGAGGGAGAGGGAGAGAGACACGCCGACCGAGAGAGAGAGAGGAAGAGAGACACACCGACCGAGAGAGAGAGGGAGACACCGACCGAGAGAGAGAGTGAGAGAGACACCGACCAAGAGAGAGAGAGAGGAAGAGAGACACACCGACCGAGAGAGAGAGGGAGACACCGACCGAGAGAGGGAGAGCGAGAGAGACACCGACCGAGAGAGGGAGAGATACACACCAACCAAGAGAGAGATAGAGACACACCGACCAAGAGAGAGAGAGATAGAGAGAGACACACCGACCGAGCGAGAGAGAGGGAGAGAGACACACCGACCGAGAGAGAGCGAGAGAGACACACCGACCGAGCGAGAGAGAGGGAGAGAGACACACCGACCGAGAGAGAGAGAGAGAGAGACACCGACCGAGAGAGAGAGAGATACACACCGACCGAGAGAGAGAGCGAGACACACCGACCGAGAGAGAGAGAGAGAGAGAGACACCGACCGAGAGAGAGAGAGAGACACAGACCGAGAGAGGGAGAGATACACACCAACCGAGAGAGAGAGAGATAGAGAGAGACACACCGATCGAGAGAGAGGGAGAGAGACACACCGACCGAGTGAGAGAGAGGGAGAGAGACACCGACCGAGAGAGAGAGAGATACACCGACCGAGAGAGAGAGAGAGAGAGAGAGACACCGACCGAGAGAGAGAGAGGGAGAGAGAGACACCGACCGAGAGAGAGAGAGAGACACCGACCGAGAGAGAGAGAAAGAAAGAGAGAGACAACCGACCAAGAGAGAGAGAGAGAGAGAGAGACACCGACCGAGAGAGAGAGAGGAAGAGGGACACACCGACCGAGAGAAAGAGGGAGACACCGACCGAGAGAGAGAGTGAGAGAGACACCGACCAAGAGAGAGAGAGAGGAAGAGAGACACACCGACCGAGAGAGAGAGGGAGACACCGACCGAGAGAGGGAGAGCGAGAGAGACACCGACCGAGAAAGGGAGAGATACACACCAACCAAGAGAGAGATAGAGACACACCGACCAAGAGAGAGAGAGATAGAGAGAGACACACCGACCGAGCGAGAGAGAGGGAGAGAGACACACCGACCGAGAGAGAGCGAGAGAGACACACCGACCGAGCGAGAGAGAGGGAGAGAGACACACCGACCGAGAGAGAGAGAGAGAGAAACACCGACCGAGAGAGAGAGAGATACACACCGACCGAGAGAGAGAGCGAGACACACCGACCGAGAGAGAGAGAGAGAGAGAGACACCGACCAAGAGAGAGAGAGAGGGTGAGATACACTGACCGAGAGAGAGAGAGAGACACAGACCGAGAGAGGGAGAGATACACACCAACCGAGAGAGAGAGAGATAGAGAGAGACACACCGATCGAGAGAGAGGGAGAGAGACCCACCGACCGAGCGAGAGAGAGGGAGAGAGACACCGACCGAGAGAGAGAGTGATACACCGACCGAGAGAGAGAGAGAGAGAGAGAGAGACAAACCGACCGAGAGAGAGAGACACCGACCGAGACAGGGAGAGAAAGAGGGAGAGACACCGACTGAGAGAGAGAGAGAGAGAGAGAGAGAGACACTGACCAAGAGAGAGAGAGAGAGAGAGAGACACACTGACAGAGAGAGAGAGGGAGACACCGACCGAGAGAGGGAGAGGGAGAGAGACACGCCGACCGAGAGAGAGAGAGGGAGAGAGACACACCGACCGAGAGAGAGAGTGAGAGAGACACCGACCAAGAGAGAGAGAGAGGGAGAGAGACACACTGACAGAGAGAGAGAGGGAGACACCGACCGAGAGAGAGAGAAAGAGAGAGAGAGACACCGACCAAGAGAGAGAGAGAGAGAGAGAGACACCGACCGAGAGAGAGAGAGGGAGAGAGTGACACACCGACCGAGAGAGAGAGAGAGATACCGACCGAGAAATGGAGAGATACACACCAACCGAGAGAGAGAGAGACACACCGACCGAAAGAGAGGGAGAGAGACACACAGACCGAGAGAGAGAGAGGGAGAGAGACGCACCACCAAGAGAGAGAGAGGGAGAGAAACACACCGACCGAGAGAGAGAGAGAGGGAGAGAGACACACCGACCGAGAGAGAGAGAGAGACACACCGACCGAGAGAGAGAGAGGGAGAGAGACACACCACCAAGAGAGAGAGAGGGAGAGAGACACACCGACCGAGAGAGAGAGGGAGAGAGACACCCCGACCGAGAGAGAGAGAGAGACACCGACCGAGAAAGGGAGAGATACACACCAACCGAGAGAGAGAGAGGGAGAGAGACACACCGACCGAGAGAGAGAGAGGGAGAGAGACACACCGACCGAGAGAGAGAGAGAGACACCGACCGAGAGAGAGGGAGAGACACACCGACCGAGAGAGAGAGAGGGAGAGAGACACACCGACCGAGAGAGAGAGAGAGACACCGACCAAAAGAGAGAGAAAGAAAGAGAGAGACAACCGACCAAGAGAGAGAGAGAGAGAGAGAGACACCGACCGAGAGAGAGAGAGGGAGAGAGAGACACCGACCGAGAGAGAGAGAGAGACACCGACCGAGAGAGAGAGAAAGAAAGAGAGAGACAACCGACCAAGAGAGAGAGAGAGAGAGAGAGACACCGACCGAGAGAGAGAGAGGGAGAGAGAGACACCGACCGAGAGAGAGAGACACACCGACCGAGAGTGAGAGAGCGAGAAAGACACACCGACCGAGAGAGAGAGAGGGAGAGAGACACACCACCGAGAGAGAGAGAGGGAGAGAGACACACCGACCGAGAGAGAGAGGGAGAGAGACACACTGACCGAGAGAGAGAGAGTGAGAGAGACACACTGACCGAGAGAGAGAGAGAGAGACACCGACCGAGAGAGAGAGAGAGAGAGACACCGACCAAGAGAGAGAGAGGGAGAGGCACACACCGACCAAGAGAGAGAGAGGGAGAGAGACACACTGACAGAGAGACAGAGGGAGACACCGACCGAGAGAGAGAGAAAGAGTGACACACCGACAGAGGGAGAGATAAAGAAAGAGAGAGACACCGACCAAGAGAGAGAGAGAGAGAGAGAGAGAGAGAGAGACACCGACCGAGAGAGAGAGAGGGAGAGAGAGACACCGACCGAGAGAGAGAGAGACACATCGACCGAGTGAGAGAGAGGGAGACAGTGACACACCGACCGAGAGAGAGAGAGAGATACCGACCGAGAGATGGAGAGATACACACCAACCGAGAGAGAGAGAGACACACCGACCGAAAGAGAGGGAGGGAGACACACCGACCGAGAGAGAGAGAGAGACACACCAACCGAAAGAGAGGGAGGGAGAGAGACACACCGACCGAGAGAGAGAGAGGGAGAGAGACACACCGACCGAGAGAGAGAGAGAGGGAGAGAGACACACCGACCGAGAGAGAGAGAGGGAGAGAGAGACACCGACCGAGAGAGAGAGAGAGACACCGACCGAGAGAGAGAGAAAGAAAGAGAGAGACAACCGACCAAGAGAGAGAGAGAGAGAGAGAGACACCGACCGAGAGAGAGAGAGGGAGAGAGACACACCGACCGAGAGAGAGAGAGAGACACACCGACCGAAAGAGAGGGAGGGAGAGAGACACACCGACCGAGAGAGAGAGAGGGAGAGAGACACACCGACCGAGAGAGAGAGAGACACACCGACCGAAAGAGAGGGAGGGAGACACACCGACCGAGAGAGAGAGAGAGGGAGAGAGACACACCGACCGAGAGAGAGAGAGGGAGAGAGACACACCGACCGAGAGAGAGAGAGAGGGAGAGAGACACATCGACCGCGGGAGAGAGAGAGAGGGAGAGAGACACACCACCAAGAGAGAGAGAGGGAGAGAGACACACCGACCGAGAGAGAGAGGGAGAGAGACACACCGACCGAGAGAGAGAGAGAGGGAGAGAGACACACCACCAAGAGAGAGAGAGGGAGAGAGACACACCGACCGAGAGAGAGAGTGAGGGAGAGAGACACACCACCAAGAGAGAGAGAGAGAGAGAGAGACACCGACCGAGAGAGAGAGAGGGAGAGAGAGACACCGACCGAGAGAGAGAGAGAGACACCGACCGAGAGAGAGAGAAAGAAAGAGAGAGACAACCGACCAAGAGAGAGAGAGAGAGAGAGAGACACCGACCGAGAGAGAGAGAGGGAGAGAGAGACACCGACCGAGAGAGAGAGACACACCGACCGAGAGAGAGAGAGAGACACCAACCGAAAGAGAGGGAGAGAGACACACCGACCGAGAGTGAGAGAGCGAGAAAGACACACCGACCGAGAGAGAGAGAGGGAGAGAGACACACCACCGAGAGAGAGAGAGGGAGAGAGACACACCGACCGAGAGAGAGAGAGGGAGAGAGACACACTGACCGAGAGAGAGAGAGTGAGAGAGACACACTGACCGAGAGAGAGAGAGAGAGACACCGACCGAGAGAGAGAGAGAGAGAGAGACACCGACCAAGAGAGAGAGAGGGAGAGACACACACCGACCAAGAGAGAGAGAGGGAGAGAGACACACTGACAGAGAGAGAGAGGGAGACACCGACCGAGAGAGAGTGAAAGAGTGACACACCGACAGAGGGAGAGATAAAGAAAGAGAGAGACACCGACCGAGAGAGAGAGAGGGAGAGAGAGACACCGACCAAGAGAGAGAGAGAGAGAGAGAGGGAGAGACACCGACCGAGAGAGAGAGAGGAAGAGAGACACACCGACCGAGAGAGAGAAGGAGACACCGACCGAGAGAGGGAGAGGGAGAGAGACACGCCGACCGAGAGAGAGAGAGGAAGAGAGACACACCGACCGAGAGAGAGAGGGAGACACCGACCGAGAGAGAGAGTGAGAGAGACACCGACCAAGAGAGAGAGAGAGGAAGAGAGACACACCGACCGAGAGAGAGAGGGAGACACCGACCGAGAGAGGGAGAGATACACACCGACCGAGAGAGAGAGAGAGACACACCGACCAAGAAAGAGAGAGAGAGAGACACTGACCAAGAGAGAGAGAGAGAGAGAGAGACACCGACCAAGAGAGAGAGAGAGAGGGAGAGACACCGACCAAGAGAGAGAGAGAGAGAGAGAGGGAGAGACACCGACCGAGAGAGAGAGAGGAAGAGAGACACACCGACCGAGAGAGAGAAGGAGACACCGACTGAGAGAGGGAGAGGGAGAGAGACACGCCGACCGAGAGAGAGAGAGGAAGAGAGACACACCGACCGAGAGAGAGAGGGAGACACCGACCGAGAGAGAGAGTGAGAGAGACACCGACCAAGAGAGAGAGAGAGGAAGAGAGACACACCGACCGAGAGAGAGAGGGAGACACCGACCGAGAGAGGGAGAGCGAGAGAGACACCGACCGAGAGAGGGAGAGATACACACCAACCAAGAGAGAGATAGAGACACACCGACCAAGAGAGAGAGAGATAGAGAGAGACACACCGACCGAGCGAGAGAGAGGGAGAGAGACACACCGACCGAGAGAGAGCGAGAGAGACACACCGACCGAGCGAGAGAGAGGGAGAGAGACACACCGACCGAGAGAGAGAGAGGGAGAGAGACACACTGACCGAGAGAGAGAGAGTGAGAGAGACACACTGACCGAGAGAGAGAGAGAGAGACACCGACCGAGAGAGAGAGAGAGAGAGAGACACCGACCAAGAGAGAGAGAGGGAGAGACACACACCGACCAAGAGAGAGAGAGGGAGAGAGACACACTGACAGAGAGAGAGAGGGAGACACCGACCGAGAGAGAGTGAAAGAGTGACACACCGACAGAGGGAGAGATAAAGAAAGAGAGAGACACCGACCGAGAGAGAGAGAGGGAGAGAGAGACACCGACCAAGAGAGAGAGAGAGAGAGAGAGGGAGAGACACCGACCGAGAGAGAGAGAGGAAGAGAGACACACCGACCGAGAGAGAGAAGGAGACACCGACCGAGAGAGGGAGAGGGAGAGAGACACGCCGACCGAGAGAGAGAGAGGAAGAGAGACACACCGACCGAGAGAGAGAGGGAGACACCGACCGAGAGAGAGAGTGAGAGAGACACCGACCAAGAGAGAGAGAGAGGAAGAGAGACACACCGACCGAGAGAGAGAGGGAGACACCGACCGAGAGAGGGAGAGATACACACCGACCGAGAGAGAGAGAGAGACACACCGACCAAGAAAGAGAGAGAGAGAGACACTGACCAAGAGAGAGAGAGAGAGAGAGAGACACCGACCAAGAGAGAGAGAGAGAGGGAGAGACACCGACCAAGAGAGAGAGAGAGAGAGAGAGGGAGAGACACCGACCGAGAGAGAGAGAGGAAGAGAGACACACCGACCGAGAGAGAGAAGGAGACACCGACTGAGAGAGGGAGAGGGAGAGAGACACGCCGACCGAGAGAGAGAGAGGAAGAGAGACACACCGACCGAGAGAGAGAGGGAGACACCGACCGAGAGAGAGAGTGAGAGAGACACCGACCAAGAGAGAGAGAGGAAGAGAGACACACTGACCGAGAGAGAGAGGGAGACACCGACCGAGAGAGGGAGAGCGAGAGAGACACCGACCGAGAGAGGGAGAGATACACACCAACCAAGAGAGAGATAGAGACACACCGACCAAGAGAGAGAGAGATAGAGAGAGACACACCGACCGAGCGAGAGAGAGGGAGAGAGACACACCGACCGAGAGAGAGCGAGAGAGACACACCGACCGAGCGAGAGAGAGGGAGAGAGACACACCGACCGAGAGAGAGAGAGAGAGAGAGACACCGACCGAGAGAGAGAGAGATACACAGACCGAGAGAGGGAGAGATACACACCAACCGAGAGAGAGAGAGATAGAGCGAGACACACCGATCGAGAGAGAGGGAGAGAGACACACCGACCGAGCGAGAGAGAGGGAGAGAGACACCGACCGAGAGAGAGAGAGATACACCGACCGAGAGAGAGAGAGAGAGAGAGAGACACCGACCGAGAGAGAGAGAGGGAGAGAGAGACACCGACCGAGAGAGAGAGAGAGACACCGACCGAGAGAGAGAGAGGGAGAGAGAGACACCGACCGAGAGAGAGAGAGAGACACCGACCGAGAGAGAGAGAAAGAAAGAGAGAGACAACCGACCAAGAGAGAGAGAGAGAGAGAGAGACACCGACCGAGAGAGAGAGAGGGAGAGAGAGACACCGACCGAGAGAGAGAGAGAGAGACACCGACTGAGAGAGAGAGAAAGAAAGAGAGAGACAACCGACCAAGAGAGAGAGAGAGAGAGAGAGACACCGACCGAGAGAGAGAGAGGGAGAGAGAGACACCGACCGAGAGAGAGAGACACACCGACCGAGAGAGAGAGAGAGACACCAACCTAGAGAGAGAGAGACACACCGACCGAAAGAGAGGGAGAGAGACACACCGACCGAGAGTGAGAGAGCGAGAAAGACACACCGACCGAGAGAGAGAGAGGGAGAGAGACACACCACCGAGAGAGAGAGAGGGAGAGAGACACACCGACCGAGAGAGAGAGGGAGAGAGACACACTGACCGAGAGAGAGAGAGTGAGAGAGACACACTGACCGAGAGAGAGAGAGAGAGACACCGACCGAGAGAGAGAGAGAGAGAGACACCGACCAAGAGAGAGAGAGGGAGAGGCACACACCGACCAAGAGAGAGAGAGGGAGAGAGACACACTGACAGAGAGAGAGAGGGAGACACCGACCGAGAGAGAGAGAAAGAGTGACACACCGACAGAGGGAGAGATAAAGAAAGAGAGAGACACCGACCAAGAGAGAGAGAGAGAGAGAGAGAGAGAGAGAGACACCGACCGAGAGAGAGAGAGGGAGAGAGAGACACCGACCGAGAGAGAGAGAGACACATCGACCGAGTGAGAGAGAGGGAGAGAGTGACACACCGACCGAGAGAGAGAGAGAGATACCGACCGAGAGATGGAGAGATACACACCAACCGAGAGAGAGAGAGACACACCGACCGAAAGAGAGGGAGGGCGACACACCGACCGAGAGAGAGAGAGAGACACACCGACCGAAAGAGAGGGTGGGAGAGAGACACACCGACCGAGAGAGAGAGAGGGAGAGAGACACACCGACCGAGAGAGAGAGAGACACACCGACCGAAAGAGAGGGTGGGAGAGAGACACACCGACCGAGAGAGAGAGAGGGAGAGAGACACACCGACCGAGAGAGAGAGAGAGGGAGAGAGACACACCGACCGAGAGAGAGAGAGGGAGAGAGACACACCGACCGAGAGAGAGAGAGACACACCGACCGAAAGAGAGGGAGGGAGACACACCGACCGAGAGAGAGAGAGAGGGAGAGAGACACACCGACCGAGAGAGAGAGAGGGAGAGAGACACACCGACCGAGAGAGAGAGAGAGGGAGAGAGACACACCACCAAGAGAGAGAGAGGGAGAGAGACACACCGACCGAGAGAGAGAGGGAGAGAGACACACCGACCGAGAGAGAGAGAGAGGGAGAGAGACACACCACCAAGAGAGAGAGAGGGAGAGAGACACACCGACCGAGAGAGAGAGTGAGGGAGAGAGACACACCACCAAGAGAGAGAGAGGGAGAGAGAGACACCGACCGAGAGAGAGAGAGGGAGAGAGAGACACCGACCGAGAGAGAGAGAGAGACACCGACCGAGAGAGAGAGAAAGAAAGAGAGAGACAACCGACCAAGAGAGAGAGAGAGAGAGAGAGACACCGACCGAGAGAGAGAGAGGGAGAGAGAGACACCGACCGAGAGAGAGAGACACACCGACCGAGAGAGAGAGAGAGACACCAACCGAAAGAGAGGGAGAGAGACACACCGACCGAGAGTGAGAGAGCGAGAAAGACACACTGACAGAGAGAGAGTGGGAGACACCGACCGAGAGAGAGTGAAAGAGTGACACACCGACAGAGGGAGAGATAAAGAAAGAGAGAGACACCGACCGAGAGAGAGAGAGGGAGAGAGAGACACCGACCAAGAGAGAGAGAGAGAGAGAGAGGGAGACACCGACCAAGAGAGAGAGAGGGAGAGACACACACCGACCAAGAGAGAGAGAGGGAGAGAGACACACTGACAGAGAGAGAGAGGGAGACACCGACCGAGAGAGAGTGAAAGAGTGACACACCGACAGAGGGAGAGATAAAGAAAGAGAGAGACACCGACCGAGAGAGAGAGAGGGAGAGAGAGACACCGACCAAGAGAGAGAGAGAGAGAGAGAGGGAGAGACACCGACCGAGAGAGAGAGAGGAAGAGAGACACACCGACCGAGAGAGAGAAGGAGACACCGACCGAGAGAGGGAGAGGGAGAGAGACACGCCGACCGAGAGAGAGAGAGAGGAAGAGAGACACACCGACCGAGAGAGAGAGGGAGACACCGACCGAGAGAGAGAGTGAGAGAGACACCGACCAAGAGAGAGAGAGAGGAAGAGAGACACACCGACCGAGAGAGAGAGGGAGACACCGACCGAGAGAGGGAGAGATACACACCGACCGAGAGAGAGAGAGAGACACACCGACCAAGAAAGAGAGAGAGAGAGACACTGACCAAGAGAGAGAGAGAGAGAGAGAGACACCGACCAAGAGAGAGAGAGAGAGGGAGAGAGACACCGACCAAGAGAGAGAGAGAGAGAGAGAGGGAGAGACACCGACCGAGAGAGAGAGAGGAAGAGAGACACACCGACCGAGAGAGAGAAGGAGACACCGACGGAGAGAGGGAGAGCGAGAGAGACACGCCGACCGAGAGAGAGAGAGGAAGAGAGACACACCGACCGAGAGAGAGAGGGAGACACCGACCGAGAGAGAGAGTGTGAGAGACACCGACCAAGAGAGAGAGAGAGGAAGAGAGACACACCGACCGAGAGAGAGAGGGAGACACCGACCGAGAGAGGGAGAGCGAGAGAGACACCGACCGAGAGAGGGAGAGATACACACCAACCAAGAGAGAGATAGAGACACACCGACCAAGAGAGAGAGAGATAGAGAGAGACACACCGACCGAGCGAGAGAGAGGGAGAGAGACACACCGACCGAGAGAGAGCGAGAGAGACACACCGACCGAGCGAGAGAGAGGGAGAGAGACACACCGACCGAGAGAGAGAGAGAGAGAGACACCGACCGAGAGAGAGAGAGATACACACCGACCGAGAGAGAGAGCGAGACACACCGACCGAGAGAGAGAGAGAGAGAGAGACACCGACCGAGAGAGAGAGAGAGACACAGACCGAGAGAGGGAGAGATACACACCAACCGAGAGAGAGAGAGATAGAGAGAGACACACCGATCGAGAGAGAGGGAGAGAGACACACCGACCGAGCGAGAGAGAGGGAGAGAGACACCGACCGAGAGAGAGAGAGATACACCGACCGAGAGAGAGAGAGAGAGAGAGAGAGAGACAAACCGACCGAGAGAGAGAGACACCGACCGAGAGAGGGAGAGAAAGAGGGAGAGACACCGACTGAGAGAGAGAGAGAGAGAGAGAGAGAGAGACACTGACCAAGAGAGAGAGAGAGGAGAGAGACACACTGACAGAGAGAGAGAGGGAGACACCGACCGAGAGAGGGAGAGGGAGAGAGACACGCCGACCGAGAGAGAGAGTGAGAGAGACACCGACCAAGAGAGAGAGAGAGGGAGAGAGACACACCGACCGAGAGAGAGAGTGAGAGAGACACCGACCAAGAGAGAGAGAGAGGGAGAGAGACACACTGACAGAGAGAGAGAGGGAGACACCGACCGAGAGAGAGAAAGAGAGAGAGAGACACCGACCAAGAGAGAGAGAGAGAGAGAGAGACACCGACCGAGAGAGAGAGAGGGAGAGAGTGACACACCGACCGAGAGAGAGAGAGAGATACCGACCGAGAGATGGAGAGATACACACCAACCGAGAGAGAGAGAGACACACCGACCGAAAGAGAGGGAGAGAGACACACAGACCGAGAGAGAGAGAGGGAGAGAGACACACCACCAAGAGAGAGAGAGGGAGAGAGACACACCGACCGAGAGAGAGAGAGAGGGAGAGAGACACACCGACCGAGAGAGAGAGAGAGACACACCGACCGAGAGAGAGAGAGGGAGAGAGACACACCACCAAGAGAGAGAGAGGGAGAGAGACACACCGACCGAGAGAGAGAGGGAGAGAGACACACCGACCGAGAGAGAGAGAGAGACACCGACCGAGAGAGGGAGAGATACACACCAACCGAGAGAGAGAGAGGGAGAGAGACACACCGACCGAGAGAGAGAGAGAGACACCGACCGAGAGAGAGGGAGAGAGACACACCGACCGAGAGAGAGAGAGGGAGAGAGACACACCGACCGAGAGAGAGAGAGAGAGACACCGACCGAGAGAGAGGGAGAGAGACACACCGACCGAGAGAGAGAGAGGGAGAGAGACACACCGACCGAGAGAGAGAGAGAGACACCGACCGAGAGAGAGAGAAAGAAAGAGAGAGACAACCGACCAAGAGAGAGAGAGAGAGAGAGAGACACCGACCGAGAGAGAGAGGGAGAGAGAGACACCGACCGAGAGAGGGAGAGATACACACCAACCGAGAGAGAGAGAGGGAGAGAGACACACCGACCGAGAGAGAGAGAGAGACACCGACCGAGAGAGGGAGAGATACACACCAACCGAGAGAGAGAGAGAGAGAGAGACACACCGACCGAGAGAGAGAGAGAGAGACACCGACCGAGAGAGAGGGAGAGAGACACACCGACCGAGAGAGAGAGAGGGAGAGAGACACACCGACCGAGAGAGAAGAGAGACACCGACCGAGAGAGAGAGAAAGAAAGAGAGAGACAACCGACCAAGAGAGAGAGAGAGAGAGAGAGACACCGACCGAGAGAGAGAGGGAGAGAGAGACACCGACCGAGAGAGAGAGAGACACCGACCGAGAGAGAGAGAAAGAAAGAGAGAGACAACCGACCAAGAGAGAGAGAGAGAGAGAGACACCGACCGAGAGAGAGAGAGGGCGAGAGAGACACCGACCGAGAGAGAGAGACACACCGACCGAGAGAGAGAGAGAGACACCAACCTAGAGAGAGAGAGACACACCGACCGAAAGAGAGGGAGAGAGACACACCGACCGAGAGTGAGAGAGCGAGAAAGACACACCGACCGAGAGAGAGAGAGGGAGAGAGACACACCACCGAGAGAGAGAGGGAGAGAGACACACCGACCGAGAGAGAGAGGGAGAGAGACACACTGACCGAGAGAGAGAGAGTGAGAGAGACACACTGACCGAGAGAGAGAGAGAGAGACACCGACCGGAGAGAGAGAGAGAGAGACACCGACCAAGAGAGAGAGAGGGAGAGACGCACACCGACCAGAGAGAGAGAGGGAGAGTGGCACACTGACAGAGAGAGAGAGGGAGACACCGACCGAGAGAGAGAGAAAGAGTGACACACCGACAGAGGGAGAGATAAAGAAAGAGAGAGACACCGACCAAGAGAGAGAGAGAGAGAGAGAGAGAGAGAGAGACACCGACCGAGAGAGAGAGAGGGAGAGAGAGACACCCACCGAGAGAGAGAGAGACACATCGACCGAGTGAGAGAGAGGGAGAGAGTGACCCACCGACCGAGAGAGAGAGAGAGATACCGACCGAGAGATGGAGAGATACACACCAACCGAGAGAGAGAGAGACACACCGACCGAAAGAGAGGGAGGGAGACACACCGACCGAGAGAGAGAAGAGACACACCGACCGAAAGAGAGGGAGGGAGAGAGACACACCGACCGAGAGAGAGAGAGGGAGAGAGACACACCGACCGAGAGAGAGAGAGACACACCGACCGAAAGAGAGGGAGGGAGACACACCGACCGAGAGAGAGAGAGAGGGAGAGAGACACACCGACCGAGAGAGAGAGGGAGAGAGACACACCGACCGAGAGAGAGAGAGGGAGAGAGACACACCGACCGAGAGAGAGAGAGAGGGAGAGAGACACACCACCAAGAGAGAGAGAGGGAGAGAGACACACCGACCGAGAGAGAGAGGAGAGAGACACACCGACCGAGAGAGAGAGAGAGGGAGAGAGACACACCACCAAGAGAGAGAGAGAGAGAGAGAGACACCGACCGAGAGAGAGAGGGAGAGAGAGACAACGACCGAGAGAGAGAGAGGGAGAGAGAGACACCGACCGAGAGAGAGAGACACACCGACCGAGAGAGAGAGAGACACCAACCGAAAGAGAGGGAGAGAGACACACCGACCGAGAGTGAGAGAGCGAGAAAGACACACCGACCGAGAGAGAGAGAGGGAGAGAGACACACCACCGAGAGAGAGAGAGGGAGAGAGACACACCGACCGAGAGAGAGAGGGAGAGAGACACACTGACCGAGAGAGAGAGTGAGAGAGACACACTGACCGAGAGAGAGAGAGAGAGACACCGACCGAGAGAGAGAGAGAGAGAGACACCG
>NW_027252468.1:0-22500 GCF_044704955.1 Pristiophorus japonicus
AGAGGGCATTTAATAAGCTGTGGGACACTAAGACTGTGAGGCCCAGGTTGAGCCTTATTAACGCCAAGCTGCGCATGTACACCAAAGAACTGATAAAGGTGATTGGCAGTGCACAACTGAATGTGTCGTATAACGGTGCAGTTCACCAGTTACCGCTTTGGATTGTTCCAGGCAATGCCCAACGCTGCTCGGCAGGAGCAGGTTGGAGAAAATCAGATGCGATTGGAATGACATAAAGGCGTTGTTGTTGGAGGAAGATACATGTGCCCAAGTATTGAGCAAGTTCCCCTCGCTGTTCGAACCGGGTATCAGCAACTTCACGGGAGCCAAGGTGTAAAGTCCTGTCCCGTCAGTACAGATTCACATGAGGCATGTAGTGAAGTCAAGGTCACTCTGGACCTGCACCTTTATTTCACAGCTCTGGAATGCTGCATTTGCCTGAGACCTCTGCTTATACACCTCTCTCTTGCAAGTGCACCCCTGGTGGTAAGGTATGCTGGTGGTTACAGGTCATATCTTATTATAGTCATGTATAGCATGTTAGGATACAGTTATATATAATAATGTAAGTTACATGACATCACCTTCCCCCAAGGTCTTATTGTCTTTATAGGTTCAGTCTTTCAGGTGGTCTACACTCTCGCGTAGTTGTGGTTCAGTTGTTTGCCTTGGTGTCTGTTTTTCTTTGGGTGTGGTTGCTGGTATCTCACCTGGGCTGTCTGTTTCGATTGGTGTGATTGTTGTTGACTCGCCTGGGCTGTCTGTTGGGATTGCCCTTTCCTCAGGTTGTTCCCTCTGTCTGTCCACCAGGTGTGGTGCGAGTTCCACATTGTAGTCTGCCTCTGGTTCCGCAGTGTTGTTGGTAAATCTGCTTTTGACTTGGTCTACATGCCTCCGGCAGGTTTTGCCATTGTCCATTTGTATTCCAGTAGCCTGTTTCCTTCCTTGCCCGTTACTGTCCCTGTAAGCCATTTGGGACCCCTGCCATAGTTTAGCACAAACACTTTGTCCCCAATCTCAATCCATCTCCCCCTCGAATTTCTGTCTTGGTACTCAGTCAGCTTACGGCGCTTTGCCTCAACGATTTCGTGCATGTCTGGAAGGATTAATGAGAGCCTTGTTTTTAAAGTCCTTTTCATCAACAGTTGCGCAGGGGTGATCCCAGTCAGTGAGTGCGGACGAGATCTGTATGCCAGCAGCAGTCGCGACAGGCGACCCTGCAGCGTGGGACCTTAGATATTAAGCATGCCTTGTTTAATGATTTGCACTGCTCTCTCCGCCTGGCCATTGAAGGCCGGCTTGAACGGTGCCGTCTTGACGTGATTTATGCTGTGGTCAATTATAAAGTCTTGGAATTCTGCGCTGGTGAAGCACGGACCATTGTCACTGACCAATATGTCAGGGATTCCGTGCGTTGCAAACATGGTTGCGAGGCTCTCCACAGTGGTGGAGGTTGTGCTCGAGTTTAAAATGGTGCGTTCGATCCGCTTTGAAAATGCATCTACAACTACGATGAACATTTTGCCCATGAATGGGCCTGCATAGTCTACGTGCCCGCGACCACGGTTTGGTAGGCCAGGGCCAGGGGCTCAGTGGAGCCTCCCTGGGGGCATTGCTGAGTTGGGCACAAATGGTGCACCTTCGGACGCAGAGCTCCAAGTCCGCGTCAATACCAGGCCACCAGACGTGGGATCTGGCTATGGCCTTCATGAGAACGATCCCTGGGTGCTCGCGGTGGAGCTCCCGGACAAATGCCTCTCTGCCTCGCAGAGGCATGACTACTCGGCTGCCCCACATCAGGCAGTCTGCTTGTAGTGATAGCTCATGCATGCGCCTGTAATTCCTTGGGGCAGGCATCGCGAGCCTCTGCCCAGTCACCAGTTAGGACACATCTTTTTACTAAGGATAACATGGGGTCGCTGGCCGTCCAGGCTCTGATTTGGTGAGCCATCATGGGCGAACCTGTGGACTCAAAGGCATTGATTGCCATGACTATCTCACAGTCCTGTTCGTCAGACCCTTCCGTGGTCGCCAGGGATAGCCTGCTGAGCGCGTCGGCACAGTTGTCTGTGCCTGGTCTGCGCCTTATGGTATAGTCGAAGGACGCCAGCATGAGTGCCCACCATTGAATTCACGGCAAGGCGTTGGCGTTTATTGCCTTGCTCTCGGATAGGAGGGACGTGAGGGGCTTGTGGTCGGTTTCTAACGCGAACTTGGCCCCAAAAAGGTATTGGTGCATCTTTTTGACATCATACACGCACGCGAGTGCCTCCTTCTCTACTATTCCGTACCCGCGCTCTGCCCGCGAAAGTGACCTGGAGGCATAAGCTATGGGTTGTAATTTGCCCGCACTATTGACATGTTGCAAAACGCACCCAACCCCATACGCTGACGCATCGCATGTGAGAACTAGCTTTTTACCTGGATCAAAGAAAGTCAAAACACTGTTGGAACACAGAAGGTTGCGTGTCTTA
Organism: Pristiophorus japonicus; assembly: GCF_044704955.1. NCBI lineage: Eukaryota > Metazoa > Chordata > Chondrichthyes > Pristiophoridae > Pristiophorus > Pristiophorus japonicus. The sequence continues at coordinate 2,475 of NW_027252468.1, forward strand.
TTGAAGGCGCGTTCCTAGGCGTCCCCCCAAAACCAATCACATCTCTTCCTGAGTAGCACATGGAGAGGCTCCAGCAGCGTGCATAAGTTCTGCATAAAGTTCCCAAAGTAATTGAGTAGCCCGAGAAAGGCGTGCAGTTCTGAGACATTCCGGGGTCTGGGTGCCAGGTGAATTGCTTCTGTTTTGGACTCTGTTGGGCGGATTCCATCAGCGGCAATCCTTGTGTCCAAAAATTCAACCGGGTGCGAGAAACAGGCACTTGGATTTCTTGACTCGTAGGCCTACCCGATCCAACCGCTTTAGTACTTCCTCCAAATTACGGAGATGGGAGTCGGTGTCCCTGCCCGTGATAAATATGTCGTCTTGAAATACAACCGTCCTCGGGATGGACTTGAGCAGACTCTCCATGTTGCGCTGGAATATGGCAGCTGACGACCTGATGCCGAATGGGCATCGATTGTACATGAAAAGGCCTCGATGTGTGTTGATGGTGGTGAGTAGCTTTGATTCCTCGGTCAATTCTTGCGTCATATACGCAGATGTGAGGTCTAATTTTGAGAAAAGTTTACCTCCAGCCAATGTGGCAAATAAGTCCTCTGCTCTGGGCAGCGGGTACTGGTCCTGTAGGGAGACTCTGTTTATGGTAGATTTGTAGTCCCCACAGATTCGTACGGATCCATCAGGCTTCATGACTGATGCGATGGGACTTGCCCAGTCGCTAAATTCCACAGGTGATATAATGCCTTCCCGCAGAAACCTGTCTAGTTCGTGTTCAATCTTTTCCCTCATCTCATAGGGTACAGCTCTGGCCTTGTGATGAACCGGTCTAGCATCCTGTGTGATGTAGATTTTAACTTTGGCCCCTTTGAAAGTGCCCACACCTGGCTGAAAGAGATGTTCAAATCGCTTTATAACTGTTGAGCAGGAGGTCCGATCCTCTAATGACATGGCATGGACATCATCCCATTTCCAGTTTAGTTTTGCCAGCCAGCTTCTCCCCAGCAGTGCTGGGGTGTCTCCGGGGACAATCCACAGGGGAAGTCGGTTCACTGTCCCTTTGTGTGTGACAGAGAGCATGGCGCTGCCGAGGACTGGAACGATTTCTTTGGTATAGGTCCTTAGTTTGGTGTCGACCCTTGTGAGTTTTGGTCTGTCTCTTTTATGCGGCCACAGTTGTTCAAATTGTTGAGCGCCCATGAGAGATTAACTCGCTCCCGTATGCAGCTCCATGTTGACAGATATCCCATTGAGTAGGACCCTCATCATTATAGGAGGCGTTCTGTTGTAGGAACAGCGGCCATTGATCGTGTTGACCCGCTGTACATTGGTGTCCCGGGTACTGTCCCCACCATCTTCTGGTCCGTTTTCCGACCCATCCGATTCGTATACCAGCTGAGCTGCCATATTTTTGCACATGTGGGCCAAATGCCCTGTATTTTCACAATTTCTGCAAACAGCCTGCTGAAATCGACATCCCCTTGATGAATGCCCACCCCCACACCTCCAACACAGACCTGTTCCATTGTTCAAAGTGTTCCCAAAGAATGAGCTGCATCTGGCTGATCTCTCTTGAGCTTCTCAGTTTGTAGTTGATTGCTCGCATTGTGGGTTGATGAGGTGTGAACGGCCGTTCCTGTGGCGCTTGATGGCTTCTGCCTGCTGTCGAGAGCCTGTTCTCCCGGTTTTGTCTCTGTGTGGGGGTATCAGCTTGTTTAGTGCTGTGAACTTCTTGTTCCAATATTTCGTTAGTTGTCGTACCTGCATTGTAAATCAACTTAGTTTCTTCTTTCCCTACCAAGAATGTCTGTGCAACCAGTGCTGCTGCCTCTAAGGTCAGGTTCTTGGTCTCTATGAGCTTTCGGAATATGCCTGCGTGGCCTATTCCTTCAATGAAAAAGTCTCTCAGCATTTCTCTCCTCAGTTCATCGGAGAACTCACATAAACTAGCCAACCTCCGAAGTTCCGCCACGAAGTCGGGTATGCTCTGGCCCACACAGCGTCTGTAGTTGTAGAACCTGTGTCTGGCCATGTGTAGGCTGCTCGCTGGCTTCAGGTGGTCTCTTACCAGGGTGCTAATTCTTCAAACGACTTGCTTGCTGGTTTCTCGGGTGCCAACAGATCCTTCATTAAAGCGTATGTTTTCGAGCCACAGCTGGTCAAGAGATGGGCTCTTCTCTTGTCTGCCTTATCGTCACCTAACCAGTCTTTGGTCACAAAGCTTTGCTGGAGCCTTTCTATAAAGTCCTCCCAATTGCCTCCCGCATTGTACTTTTCATCTGATCTGTTGTTCGCCATTCTGTGGATTCTGTAATCCCGTAACTCGTCGCCACTGTAAAGTCCTGTCCCCTCAGTATAGATTCACATGAGGCATATAGTGAAGTCAAGGTCACTCTGGACCTGCACCTTTATTTCACAGCTCTGGAATGCTGCACTTGCCTGAGACCTGTCCTTATATACCTGTGTCTTGCAAGTGCACCCCTGGTGGTAAGGTATGCTGGTGGTTTTAGGTCATATCTTATTACAGTCATGTATAGCATGTTTGGATACAATTATATATTATAATGTAAGATACATGACACTTTGACCCTTTAGAATTTTGCTGTACAGTGGCCCTTTTTGTTTTTTGTCTTGGATTTCTCTGCCCTCCACTTTTACTCATCTCCTTTCTGTCTTTTGCTTTTGTCTCCATTTTGTTTCCCTCTGTCTCCCTGCATTGGTTCCCATCCCCCTGCCATATTAGTTTAACTCCTCTCTAACAGCACTAGCAAACACTCCCCCTAGGACATTGGTTCCGGTCCTGCCCAGGTGCAGACCATCCGGTTTGTACTGGTCCCACCTCCCCCAGCACCGGTTCCAATGCCCCAGGAATTTGAATCCCTCCCTGCTGCACCACTGCTCAAGCCACATATTCATCTGAGCTATCCTGCGATTCCTACTCTGACTAGCTCGTGGCACTGGTAGCAATCCTGAGATTACTACTTTTGAGGTCCTACGTTTTACTTTAGCTCCTAGCTCCTTAAATTCGGACATAGGTGAGGAAATTGCACATGCTTTAGCCATAATCTTCCAAAGCTCTTTCAATTCAAGAACTGTCCCTTTAGATGTGAAAACTACAAATATAACTCTTGTAAGAAAATGCAAAATTGGATTGCAGACACTTCATACACAATTCCAGGAAAAGTGATACCTGCCTATGCGGCTGTGATGTGTTATAGAATTCATTGTCAGTATGTGGTTCTGCTCTGGATGAAGAATTTCATAACTGCACTAAACATGTTGATTAATGGAACTTAAAGAGTTAATGTTCGGAGCAAAGTAGACATTGGGTTTTACACTATTTGTACGGTTTGGTGGTTAACATTGTGCATTACACCAACAAAAACAAAAATAAGAATAACTAAATTTGGAGATAAAATATTGGTGCCCACAATTTAAAGAAATTCAAATAAAGGTTACCTATAGACAGAATCCTTACGGATGGTTGTAAATTTTGGCCGTAAAATAATTATGTGTACTTAAATGGTTAATAAAGTAAAAAGAAAGCAGATTACTTAAAACTTGGTAAATTAATTACAAATGATATGAAGAGTGACACAAGTGTTAGGAGCTTGTTTCTGGTAACAAACTGTGTACAATGCAGGAGAAACACCTTGGGTGAGATTTTTGCCTTACGTGTTCCTCATTGTTCAGATGGTAGCAATAGTAGCATTGTTGATTAGTGTTTGGTGGATTCAAAGGCTTGTGAGAAGTTTAAAACTCTAGGATGAACAATTAAAACTGGTGGAGTTGGTTGTTGAATCATAAGTGAGGGCTCAGAAAGGGATTTCTTCACCCTCAAAGAGAGGACTGTAAGATACCTTAGTTCCATATGCATATTTAAGTCGGGTTAGGATTTGGCTTAATCTCATGACGAAAGGTTTTACTTTCTTTTTACTTATAAATGGCTTGTGGATTTGTACTGTAACTAGAAGTAATGAAATGGTTAAAGTTGTTCATTCCCAGGATGCTTCAAGGTACAATTTAGTTGACTGTGCTGATTAGCTTCTGCTGCAAGTGAAGGATGTGTAATTCGTGCCTGATGACTTATGTTTGTGGTCATATTGTGAAATGATAGCCAAGACCGTCTTGAGATAGGAAATGGGGTAATAGGGCAGGATAATAAACAAGTTTGCATGTGGTGTTTTCTGGGATATATTTAATTTCTAGGGGTCTTGTTCACAATAACACTTGTCGTGCTATAATGAATCAGCAAGGACAGTGCGTGAGAGATAGCCTATAAGATTGTGAGCTTTCCTTAACAATTTGTAGAGATTCAGGATTGAAAGGATCGATGAAGGTTACCTCTCTACCCGAGGAAAAACAGGGTAATTGCGTTATCTTGCCCTATTACCCCATTTCCTAGGGTAATTGCGTTTATTTCTCTGCATAGACTCAAAGACTTGATCGAACACAATAAAAGGACTATGTTGCAACCACGGTTGGCTTCTTACACTCACATTATATAAAAAAATTGAGAAAAAAAACAGGAAATTATAGACCTGTTAATCTAACATCTGTTGTAGGGAAGTTATTGGAATCTATAATTAAGGTCAGTTATTGAGCACTTAGACAAATCTGTGCTGCTTGGAGAGAGTCAACATGGACTTGGAAAGGATAGGTGCCGTCTATGCATGTAGCAGATATGGACTTCCAGAAGGCATTTGAAAATGTTCCACATAAGAGACTACTAGCTAAAATTAAAGCTCATGGAACTGAAGGCAAATTATTGACCTAGCTAAGTGATCGGTTAGGTGATAGAAGATAGAGAACAGGGATAATGGGTAACTACACAAATCTGAATGGTGACAGATTAGTAAAAGGGAAGATGCAACGAAACCTGGGTGTCATGGTACATCAGTCATTGAAGATAGGCATGCAGGTGCAGCAGGCAGTAAAGAAGCCAAATGGCATGTTGGCCTTCATAGCTAGGGGATTTGAGTATAGGAATAGGGAGGTCTTGCTGCAGCTGTACAGGGCCTTGGTGAGGCCTCACCTGGAATATTGTGTTTCAGTTTTGGTCACCTAATCTGAGGAAGGACATTCTTGCTATTGAGGGAGTGCAGCGAAGGTTCAGTAGACTGATTGCCGGAATGGCAGGACTGACATATGAGAGACTGGATCGACTGGGCCTGTATTCACTGGAGTTTAGAAGAATGAAAGGGGATCTCATAGAAACATATATAATTCTGACGGGGCTGGACAGGTTAGATGCAGGAAGAATGTTCCCGATGTTGGGGAAGTCCAGAACCAGGGGACACAGTCTAAGGTTAAGGGGTAAGCCATTTAGGACTGAGATGAGGAGAAATTTCTTCCCTCAGAGAATTGTGAATTCTCTACCACAGAAGGTTGTTGAGGCCAGTTCGTTAGATATATTCAAAAGGGAGTTAGATGTGGCCCTTACGGCTAAAGGGATCAAGGGGTATGGAGAGAAAGCAGGAATGGGGTACTGAGGTGAATGATCAGCCATGATCATATTGAATGGTGGTGCAGGCTCGAAGGGCCGAATGGCCTACTTTCTATGTTTCTAGTGGTGTCCGACAAGGATCTGTTCAACGGCCTCAACTACAAGTACAAACGTCTGAAATCTGGAATCCGCAGGACCAAATCCGTGCCGGATTTCAGGTTTGGTGTATTTCGGAACTCGCCGCCCGTCAATCCTCCACTCACCGATTCACGACACTCCTCCGCTCACCAATCTCTGCTCCTCGCCACCCACTGATTCCCACCGCCCATGGCCCTCCGGCGCAGTGCTTTTTACTGGTTTCCTCGTCCCTCGCTGCCCGAAATCGCCATCTTGACCTCCTGAAAAATGTCTGGTTTTCGGACAATTCTGGTTTTCAAATTCCGGACGTTGTACCTGTATTCACTATATTTATTAATGACTTAGATATCACAATAGAGAGCCATATACAGGTATCCGAGTTTGCTGATGACATAAAGATTGGCGGTATAGCAACTAGTGGAGACAGGAGCAAAAATTATAAAGAGATATTAATAGATTAACCAAGTGGGCTAAACTATGGCAGATGGATTTCAAAGCAGGTAAGTGAGGTCATCCATTGTGGTCCAGAAAAGGATAGATCCAAGTATTTAAATGGTAAAACGCTAGGAAGAGTGGAGATTCAAAGAAATTTAGAGGTCCATGCACACAAGTCACGAAAATGTAGTGGTCAGGTTCAAAAATAATTAAAAAGGCTAATGGAATGTTAGCCTTCATAACTAGAGAGCTAGAATATAAAAATGGTAAGTTTTGCTACAGCTTCAAAAGCCCTGGTTAGACAACATTTGATGTACTGTGTACAGTGCTGGGCATCATACTTTAGAAAGGATGTGGTCGGAGCGCAGCAGATTCACCAGAATGTTACCAGGGCTCCAAAGGTTAGGTTGAGAATAGATTATATAAACTAGGCTTGTATTACCTGGAATATGGAAGGTTGAGATTTGATTGAGGTTTTAGGATTTTGAAAGAAATGGGATAGGGTAGAGAGAAACTCTTTCCACTGGTGGGAGACTCTAGGACAGGGAGACATAACCTTAAAATCAGAGCCAGGCCATTCAGGAGAGAAGTTAGGAAATGCTTCTTCACGCACAGGGTGGTAGAAGTGTGGAACTCTCCCACAAAAAGCAGTTGATGCTGGCTCAATTAATAATTTTAAATCAGAGATTGATAGATTTTGCTAGACAAGGCTATAAAAAGTTATGGAGCCAAGGCAGATGGATGGAGTTAAGATACAGATCAGCCATGATCTCATTAAGTGGTGGAAGTTTCGAAGGGCTGAATAGTCTACTGCTGTTCATATGTTGCTGTCATCATTTAACAATTTTGCAGTAATTCCATGTTTCTTCTCCCCCTCACGTGTTGAATTTTTTAAGCGGGCAGTCGTGGCTCAGTTGGTAGCTCTCTCAGCCTCTGAATCAGAAAGTTGTGGGTTCAAGTCCCACTTGAGCACAAAAATCTAGGCTGACACTTCAGTGACCAGTGAAACCAAGGCCTCATCTGCTCTCTGAGATGGACATAGAAGAGCAGAGCAGAGGAGTTATCCCTGGCCAATATTTAACCCGCAATCAACATCACTAAAAACAGATTATCTGGTCATTATCACATTGCTATTTGTCGGAGTTTGCTGTGTGCAAAGTGGCTGGTGTGTTTCCTACAGTGATTACAATTCAAAAAAGTACATCATTAGCTGTGCTTTGGAACTTCTGGTGGCGTGAAAGGTGCTATATAAATGCAAGTTTTTTTTTCTTTTAATAGAAGCTCACTCTCTGGTGCATTTGCCCACAATTCTCTCATCTGAGCCATTACTGTAGATGCAAATGGCTCATGCCATCACAAGGCAATTTCAGCATCACTGAAACCTGAATTCCCAATTTTCGCATGAACAGGGACCGGGAAAGCTGACTGTAGGGACAGTTGACAACTATGCATCTTAAATAAAATTCAGATTTCTAAACTGAAACAACACAGGTACACAGAGCAAGGAAGAATGTCGGACGGACCATTTAAAATGTGGTATAAACCATCCTGATTTCCAAATTAGTCTGGATTAGCTGCAGAGCCGGTGAGATCAGTTGGTTAGAGTGTGGAGCCTAAAGCACCAAGGGCACAGATTCAACCCCTATTCTGGCCAGCTATCCTACCTGAAATGCAGCAATTCATTGACAATATAAACTAAATGGTACAATTTTAAAGTGCAGTAACAGAGAGACCTAGAGGTGCGCGTACACAAATCTTTGAATGTGGTTTGAATGACAGATTGAGAAGGTTGTTGAAAAGGCATACAGGATACTAGGCTTTTTAAAGAAAGAATAACAGTACAAAATAATTTATACTGAACCTTTATAAATCACAGGTTAGACTACAAATGGAGTATTGTGGTAATTCTGGTACCACATTTTAGCAAGTTTTTGGAGAAGCTGCAGAGAATTACTAGAATGATATGAGAGATGCAGGACTTCAATTATGTGACGAGACTGGAGATGCTGGGATTGTTCTCACTGGAACAGAGGTGGTTAAAGGGAGGTTTGATAGAGGTGGTCAAAATCATGAACAATTTTGATAAATAAGGATAATGTTTCCAGTGAAAGAAATGTCAGTAACCAGACGACATAGATTTAAGGTGATGGTAAAAGAACCTGAGGCAACATGAAAAGATTTTTTAAAAAATACACATACATGAGTTATGATGATCTGAAATGCACTTCCTGAAAGGGTGATGGAAGCAGGTTCAACATAGTAACTTTCAAAACAGAATTGGATAAATACTTGAAGGGGGAAAAATTGCAGGGCTATGGGGAAAGAGCAGGGGAGTGGGACTAATTGGATATTTCTTTCAAAGAGGCATAGGCACCATGGGCCAAATGGTCTCCTCCTGTGCTGTACAAGTCTATGACTAGGATCTGGAGTGTAAGGCCATTACCTGGGAAGCACATCCCAAAAAAGAAATGGAAATCAAAGCAGTGGTCTGCACTTAACATCCTCGAGACCCTGCGGAAAAAGGAGATGGGGGGTCCTGTCGGATGGTTCCCCGAGCAAACTGTCGAAGTCATTTGGCAGAATGCTTCATCGCTAGAGCTTTCAAACAAGCACCAAGACGTAGCTTGGCTAGTGGCGAGAAGGGCCTTCCCAGTCAGATCTTTCACGCACAGCCAGTGTCTCAGCACCACTGCACACTGCCCGAGGCGGCTGCGGTGGGGACGAGACCATCCATCCCCTTCTGCAATGTGTCTTTGCAAAGATCTGGAAAGAGATGCAGTGGCTTCTGTCAAGGTTTATCCCGAGCAGCACCGCAAGACAGGACTCGGTGCTCTACAGATTGTTCCCAGGGACACACACCAAGACAGATATCAACTGCTGCTGGAAGACCATCAACTTGGTGAAAGACACCCGTTGGTCTACCCGAAACTTGCTGGTCTGCCAGAGTAAGAATTATCCACGACAGAGTGTTGCAGACTGGCACATTCCAAGGTCCAGGGCTACGGGTTGAGGGATGCATTAAGGGTTGGTGCAGCCACCGGGAAAGCACGATGGAGAAGTGCCACAGTTTAAGGCCCACCGGCCACTGTACACAGAGGGGCTGGAACCAGTATTACCCTCCCACCCACCTCTCTGGTTGTATGACAGAAAATATTTTTGAGTGAAAATGTACTTGTGATCCATGTATAAATAGAATACCACTGTACTTGCCAAGACAGTTTTCAGAATGTTAAGTGTTTAATTTGTCCAGATGACTATGTACAATCCTACCAACTAACTATAAAATGTTAGCATTGATGCTGTATATGTAAAGTGTATTTAAAAAAAATGAAAAACTCAAATTTGTATTGCATTGTTTTATACCTTTATTAACATATACAGTAATGTTGTGCTTAACAGATTCCATTATACATTAGTTAAAAATGACAGATTTAAAACAGAATCCAAACACAATACTTAACTGGAAGATGTAAATATACACACAGCAACACTCAAACAAAATTACCAAATGCATAAAACTACTTAAAGAAATAATGTTGAGATTCACTTTTTAAAAAAAAAAGCAATGCCAAAACAAATTAAGAGCATTTGCAATTTTAAAACGGCATACAACAAAAATTATTCTGCTGTTTAAAGCTACCAAATAATCCAGTCAAAACAAGAGATCAGATAATGCAGTAGCACAAAAATACCCAAGTGAGTCAGCAGAAATCAATAACATATACATCAGATAATTTTAAAGTTGGTATTTATAAGCATTGCAATACATCAATGGAGTTGTAAATTTGACCAAAACATATTAGCTCAAGTATAATTATCAGCACAATTTAATAAATCATTTCAAATCTACCATATCTATTTAATAGTTTTTTTTTTAAACTGTATCCATCATAATCCACAAGAATTTCCATTATTCTACACATTTCCAATGGCTAGAGAAAAAAGCATTCATCTGAGTGAACAAATATTACAGCTGGATGGCTTTTATTTTCTCTTCAGTGCTTATTTCCAAACTGGATCACGTATAGCATCATATACTCTCAAGAGGTCCATCTTCCTAATCCAAAGTAAATGAACAATATTTGTAGTGGAGTTGGCTGCATGTGGCATTGATTCTATAGGTATGATCATTTCATAGTTTAAAATTCCCTCTGTCTTACGCTCTTCATACATGATCAGGGCAGAGAGAGAGCAGGGAGACTCCATCACAAAATTGATTGTAGCAGATCCATCAGCTCCAAGACTCACTTTGAACTACAGTCGTTCATTAGCAATTCCACTCTTGTTGAATAGTATAATCCATCACAGGTTTACTGTTTATACTAAAATCTAACTTGTGGGATTCAAAGATCACCCCGAAGAGCACGCAATCACACAAACGCAAATTTATGAGTCCAACTTTACAGATTTGAGGTTATCTACTTCTTTAATTGAGCTCTATGGAAGCTGGAGGTGGGGCAACGACTGTGTGATTTAAAGACTATTTTTAGTAGATTGGACCGTATTTTCATGCATTTATTTTGCAGGTTCTTTTTCCATATTAATTTGGTTTAACACCACATACTATAATTAAACTATATATAAATAACCTGGTAATGAATTACTCATCACATTTACAAACATGCCATATTAATAGGTCCATGGTCTACAAATCCATTGGCAAAAACTGCAGAGTTTGTAACAGATTATACAGGTACACATTTCTATACTGTACTGTTATTCATTCACATGGCATGCACCCATGAAACTAAGGGGGGGCGGGGGCGACTCCAAATCGGGGTGCACAGCAGATAGAAATCTTGAATTTCTTTTCTCTACAGCACATTGCATATAGAACACCGACTCAAATAAATTGTTACTTCTATAATTAGGCATCTCACAATGTAGCAGCACTGAAAGGGACAGAAGGGAAACAGGTGAAACAAAGCTGTATAGAAGTTTATTTATTTTAGAACTTACTCTTGATTTTAATCATAAACTATACTAATGCTACAATGTTACAACTACCCTTCTCTTGTGTATAAATAGCATAACCACAAGGGTGCATAATTACTGAACACAAATATATTCTTTCCTCCCTTCCCCCAATAGGATAGGATTTGAAGAGACTAAAAAGAATATTGCTTTGTGTTTTTATGTAGATAAACTGATATTCTGTTTGCACCAGTGAACATTTGACCATTCACATTTAAGACATCAAAGGAAAGGGAGTTTTTTTTTAAAAAGACCAAAGAAAATCTCATATATGGTTTGACTGATGAATATAAACTACTAGACAAGTATAAAAAAATTAAGTGGTTAAATGATTAACAGAGTAAAAGAAACTTAGGAACATTATTAGTTACCAATAGCAAAACCTATCCCTGGTTGCTGGACTGATCATGGGTTATTCACACCTGTTACAGTGCTTTGCTATTCATTAAACAGTGCTGATGTTGAGCAATGGCATTCCTTCCAACACTAAGCAGTGTTTTGGTCCAGTTTTTCCAATACTCTATTAAGACGAATGTTCATAAGCCTGATTTGACCATCAAGATGATCGAGTTTTTCCTCCATGTGACCACCACTCCTCCTCCGAGAAATGCCAACTGGATCAGTAATAACGTACGACAAAACTACTAAGCAAAGTGGGAACACGGTACCTTCAAGGTTGCCTTCAGATTTCTCCAGAATGTACAGGCAAGCAAGGGCAAAAAAGACGATTCGCGCGAGCCAGAACAAGCTGCCAAAGAATGTGCGTAATACATAAAATATAAGTCCCAGAAACATTGACAAACACCAATAAGCTGCAACAATAGCAACGATCAACAGCAGGACGTGACTTGGGTGGTTTGCAGCGGTCTCTAGGTTCATATACTGGCTCACGTTTGACGCTGCAAGAAATAAAGAATTACATTTTGCTTGTTATAACAAATCAACACAGAAACTTTAATTATCAGAATCATTTAACTTTTTTTTGCAAAAATTAAAACAAAACAAATTGCTCAGCTGGTCTCCAAGCTACACATTGAGGCAGAATTTGCGGTGGGTATGACTACGTACTCAGGAGTCATAGCGCCTTTGAAATGGACCGCAAGTTCTGGATTTCCTGCATACACTAAATCCCAAACATGCGATCAGTCAAGCTGCGACTTGACAGATCATCCGCATCGACACCACACTGATACTGGAAAAAAGACAGACTTGTATTTATATAGCGCCTTTCACGACCACCGGACGTCGCAAAGCACTTTACAGCCAATGAAGCACTTTTGGAGTGTAGTCACTGTTGTAATGTGGGAAATGTGGCAGCCAATTGCGCACAAGCAAGCTCCCATAAACAGCAATGTGATAATGACCCGATAATCTGTTTTGTTATGTTGATTGAGTGATAAATAGTGGCCAGGACACTGGGGATAACTCCCCTGCTCTTCTTCGAAACAGTGCCGTGGGATTATTTTACATCCACCCGAGAGGGTAGACGGGGCCTCGATTTAACAAAAGTCAGCACCTCCAACAGTGCAGCGCTCCCTCAGCACTGCACTGGAGTGTCAGCCTAGATTTATACGCTCAAGTTCTTAGAGTGGGATTTGAACCCACAACCTTCTGACTCAGGCGAGTGTGCTACCCAGAGTCACAGCTGAAAACCTAATTGCTGGCACAGGGTTGGGCTAATTTCTCACCAACTGCCCAGCAATTATACACGTAAAGGGATACCTCCGCCATTGGCTGCTATTGGACAACAATGGAATTTGGCATCTTTTAAAAAAAAAAGATACAAGCAGATCCTCTGCAGCATCGTTCAGTCTGGGGTACAGTTGAGATACTCAGCTGCCAACCTGGCCTGGTCTTTAAGGCTACTGCTCGAAATTGTCAAACCCAAGTAATTGGAGCAACTTAAAAATTGTTGGGATAAATCAGAGGGGGGGGATGGGGCACAGTTAAAACCATACTTTCAAGCTCCAGTTCAAAGCCTGGCTTGTACAAGTACAACTCCAAAATCCGGAAACATCAGGACCGAGGCCATTCCATTTTTTTCGGATTTCGGAACAGAAATCAATCAGACGTTCTGAATCTGGAAATCCCGGGACCAAGTTTTGGATATTTCTGGATTTCGGAGACAGGGACTGCAGGGGTGATTCGGGCCCCGAAGCCAACAGGGACAGATGCTGTGGGTGATTCAGACCCGGATGCCGACAGGGATGGGGGGGCGGGGAGGGGGAAATGGAATTGAAGCCCAGATGCCGACAGTCAGCATCTGTGGGGTGATTCAGACGCTTTTGCCGATAAGGACAAGAAGTCGTCCAACAGTAATCCAGCAGTCGGCGCTTTGGATTTGCGGGTGCCCGTGGATTCAGAGTGCCTCTTGTGTCTTTTGCAGTGAGAGTTGTTTGGGAGTGTCAGTGTGAGTGTCTGCTGTTTGTACAGGTTTCACTGTGCAGTACTGTTGGTGTTTGGAATTTGTGTGCCGTTTATATCACTGTTGTGAGGGAAATGTCCAGTTTTCGGAACGGATTCCAGATGTTGACTCGTGCGATCTGCACAGGTATCCGGTTTTCGGAACTCCAGATTTCGGAGATTATACCAGTACTTTATAACAAAATGCAACATCTGGAGAGAAATTGACCTGTCCTAGATACCCTACAAGAGCATACACATTTACCTTCTTCCCCACTTTCTGTCTAGACAATGTAAGCCCCGTGGCTGAGGGGGCAGAGAAATGATTTGTAAGAGGCCACTGCCAAAACCACTCTTGGCCATGCAAGAGTAGGAAGATGGAAAGGTCTCCTGACTGATGGTCATTATCCATAGAAATGGAAACAATGTGAAACTCTCTGGTTCTCTATAAATCAACCCTCATCAAACTCGGACGTGCAGGGCTTCTCCAAACACACATTCGGGGCTATAGAACAGCTTCTTGTGCAGAATTATTCTTTGAATGCAGATATTTGACAACAGCAAAGCAGGTTGTGAGAAGCACAAAGACCAAAGTACTCTTACATGCGTTTCCTACATTACAACAGTGACTACACACCACAATGTATTTCATTGGCTGTGAAACGCTTTGAGACGTCGAGTGGTCATGAAAGATGCTATATAAATGCAAGTCTTTCTTTCTTACATAAAAGTGCTCCTTCACTCCAATATTCACCTTAAATCGGCACACATGAAAATATTTTTACCATCAATTCCAAGAATATCCAGGAGGTCCGACCATATTTTCCACACCGTCTCGATCAACATATCCATACCAAACACAAACTGCTCGATGATCCTGGAGAAAAACTGGAAGAATATTTCTTGATTAGACCATGAATTTTGATTAAATATAGGTGCATGCGTGCGCATACGTGTACACACACTATTCTCATCAATGCAATAGTGCCTCAAAGTTTTTAAATTTTCATTTCAATGTAATCAAAGCCAAGGATACACTTCCTGCATAGCAGCGATGCAAACCATGGGCACTAGGTGATGCTATCCACCAAGGGGAAAAATGAGTGTCTTGTGAAAATAAGGTAAGCAACCTGTGGGGGCACTACCAGATGTTTCTGAAGTTAGAAAGAACACAGATTACACAAACTTACTAACACACTTTAATTTCTATACCCGACATGCAACATCACCAGAATAAGTAACTTTAAAGAGCTTCTATCGCCCATAGCTGCTATATTGCCCATCTGAAAAGCAGCATCTTTTTACATATTTATTGTGGGCGCCATTGGCAAGGCCAGCATTTATTACCCATCTCTGGAGAAGGTAATGGTGGGCCATCTTCAACCTCTGCAGTCCATATGGTGTATAGGACACGTGTAGGTTTGGAGGTGGTCCCATGTACCTACTGCCTTCCTTGTCCTTTTAGAAGTCACAGGTTGCTGCCCAAGAAGCCTTTGCAACTTTCTACACTGCATCCTGTAGATAGCGCACACAGTACACACTGCAGCTATAATATATAAGCCGATGGTGGAGGGAATGGATGTTTACACCGATGATTGGAGTGCCAATTAAGCGGACTGATTTGTTCTGGATGGTGCTGAACTTCACAAATATTGTTGCACCTGCACCCATCCAGGCAAGTGAAAGAAAATTCATCCCACCCACTTGTACCTTGTAGGCAGTAGAGAGGCTTTGGAAGTCAGGAGGTGAACCACTTGCCACAGGATACCCAGCCTCGGACCTGCTCTTGTAGCCAGGGGATTTATGTGGCTAACCCAATTGAGTTTCTTGTCAATGGTGACCCTTCCCAGGATGTTGATGGTGGGGGATTCAGCGATGGTAATGCCATTGAAGGTCAAGGGAAGGTGGTTAGGCTCTCTTGTTGGAGATGGTCACTGCCTGGCACTCGTATGGAGAGTGTATGACTTCAGCCACTGGAGTTTTCCCTTCTGATCTCCATTGATTTCAGTTTCATTAGGGCCCATTGGTGCCGTCCACAGTCGAATGCTGCCTTGATGTTAAGGTCAGTTAATCTCATCGCACCTGTGGAATTCAGCTCGTGTCCACAGTTGAAACAAGGCCGTGATGAGGCCTGGAGCCAAGTGGTCCTAAATCTTTGTATAATTCTGCTTACTGAGTTCTCAAGCCTGCTCACCAACTGTACTGTGTACAGACAACATTCCTGTATTCTCATTTTGCACATTAGAGCTAAAATCTTAACAGAAATATTGAAAAGCTGTTTTTATTGCAACAAACTAAAGTTATACCACTTTGCAAGAAAGGGGAGAGATATAAACCAGGAAAACACATGCAGAAGAAACTGCAGGCCAGACACCCCAACATCAGTGGTGGGGAAGCTATTGGAAACTATCAGGGAGAAAATAAAATTCCCATTTGGAGATTCATGGATTAATCATGGAGAGTCGGCGTGGATTTGTTACAGACAATTCATAAGGCAACAGAGGGAGTGCAGTAGATGGGGTATATATGGAAGCGAGAAAGGGGGAGAAAGGGGGAGGGACAGACTTCAGTCAGGAGGTTTGCAATGATTTCCCCCAAGGGTCAGTTTCAGGTCCATTACTGTTTTCAACTTTTATAAAACGACCTAGTCCCGGGTGTAGTGAGCATCATTATAATGTTCGCTGATACAAAACTTAGCAAAGTAGTAGATAGTAATGAGGATAGTTGCAGGCTTCAGGATGGTGAAATGGGCAGAAGCATGGCAAATGGAGTTCAATGCAGAGAAGTGTGAAGTGTTGCACTTTGGGAGGATTAAATGGCACGATGATGAAAAGTGTAGATGAGCAGAGACCTTGGTATCCATGTACACAAATCATTGAAGGTGGCAGGGCAAGTTGAGAAGGTGGTTAAAAAAAGCATATAGGATCCTTGCATTTATTAATAAAGGAATAAAATATAAACGCAAAGAGATTATGCTAGAACTTTATAAATCACTGATTACGCCTCAGCTGGAGTATTGTGGGCAATTCTGGGCACCTCACCAGGAAAGATGTAAAGGCCTTGGAAAGGATACTGAGGAGGTTTACCAGGGAATGAGGGACTTCAATGAGGAGAAGTTAGAAAAGTTTGGACTATTCTCTTTGGAACAGAGAAGGTTGAGGTGATTTAGAGGTTTTGAGGATAATGAGAGGTTTTGATTGAGTCGATAGAGAAAAACGATTCACTCTTGCAAGGGCAATAACTAGGAGGTCACAGATTCAAATATTAAAAAGGGAAGTGGAGTTGAGGTAGAAGATCAGCCATGATCTCATTGACTGGCGGAGCAGGCTCGAAGGGCCGACTAGCCTACTCCTGCTCCTAATTCTTATGTTGTATTATATCATAGGTAAAAGAGCTAGAGGGGAGAGGAGAAGAATTTTTCCCCACTCAGCAGCATTGCCAAACTCACTATCTCAAATCAAGAGACAAACTCAAATCATGAGATTTGGTATAGAAATCATGAGTTGCTATTTCTCTTCCCCCAACCCGACCCCTCGCTGACAGGAAGCGCATTTGGCCGTCACTATCCAATTACTGACATAACAACATACAAAATAAGAGCAGGAGGAGGTGTATCGGTGACCCCGCTGTCGCGTCACTCGCAGGCCGGCCTTGTTTACGACCATTATACTTGCCAGAACATAATCACCTCCAGCCCAACAACCCTCCGAGATCTCTGCGCTCCTCCAATTTGGGCCTCTTGCGCATTCCCAATTTTAATTGCTCCATTGGTGGCCATGCCTTCAGCTGCCTAGGCCCCAAGCTCTGGAATTCCTCCGCTTCACTCTCCCCCTTTAAGTCGCTCCTTAAAACCTCCCGATAGTGCAGTGCAGCGCTCCCTTAATGCTGCCCGCTGACAGTACTGCACTGGACTGTCAACCTGGATTTTGTGCAATGTCTCTGGAGTGGGACTCAAGGGGCTGAATGGCCTCCTCCCGTTCCCAAATGATTCCTTGACATGCGGTTTTTTCCGTTTTTATTTATTTTTGACCGCTCACCACAGAATTCAAATGCACCACTGACACCAAACACATAGCTAATCCTCAAGAGTTGAAGTGAGAACAGTTTCACCTGTCGCTCTGCATTGTGCATCATTGGCAGTCCCTCGGAATCGAGGAAGACTTGCTTCCACTCCGAGAATGAGTCCTTAGGTGGCTGAACAGTCCAATGTGAGAGCTATAGTCTCTGCCACAGGTGGGACAGACAGTCGTTGAGGGTAAGGAAGGGTGGGACAGGTTTGCCGCACGTTTCTTTCGCAGCCTGCGCTTGTCTTCTGCATACACTCGCCGACTTAGGGCGGTCTTCAGCCAGGGACTCCCAGGAGTCGTTGGGGATGCTGCACTTTACCAGGGAGGCTTTAAGGGTGTCCTTGTAATGTTTCCTCTGTCCACCTTTGGCTAGTTTGCCATGAAGGAGTCCTGAGTAGAGCACTTGTTTTGGGAGTCTCGTGTCTGGCATGCAGACGACGTGGCCTGCCCAGTGGAGCTGATCAAGTGTAGTCAGTGCTTCAATGCTGGGGATGTTGGCCTGGTTATACCTATGATAAACAGAGCAGCCTCCAGCTATTTTATTACCGTCTTTGCGGATACAGGTGAGGGATCATTTTACAGGCGAGACACTGGAGTCAGTACTGGGATAAGTTTGTCTATCAGCACCTCCCTTTCTGCCTCTACCTGTGGACTGTGCCTTCACTCGAGCTCGCTCTTATTTATCTCTATGTCAATCAGGAGCTTAGAGTGGGCTTTGGTGGTGGTGGAGGGGGAAAGAGTGCACGGAGGAGAGGGGGTGTGGATGTTTGGTAAATCTACCTTGAACCCTGCTGAATCCCCTCAACTTTCAAATCGGTTAAAGGATCACTTGAAAACATGTCAAGAAAGCAGGATGCAAATGGAGATGGTTGCACCATTACCAGCTGTACTATAGATATGTAAATGTAGGTGACCGACACACTTCAGAGACCCAAGTGGCCTTTATTTTGGAAATGCAGCAGTTATGAGGCCCACATGTCAGGTGTTAACAGGCAGGAAACCAATATAAAAACCAGCTTTCGGGAATTTCTATTTAAAGGGGAAGCGTAATTAACCAGGAACTGTAGCAGAGTATTTAGAAAGATTTTCTCTTCCTTTTTAATAATTACACTTCGAATATTTCACCAATATACATGTGCACAAGTCAAATAATCTGATTTATGAATTAAAAATGGAGAAAAAAATTACTTCAAGAAAGTGAATATTTTGAAGAGACAGCAGACAGAAAGTGCCCGAAGGCACAGAAATGTTGGTGGCATAGACTTGCCATCGCCACCTCCAGCCAGGAGGAACACTGCCTTCCCTTGAGCATTTGTCGAATTCTCTCACCATGTTCAAACTGCAGGGACTGGTGTTTGATGGGGGATGGGGAGTTAGCCATCTTCAGTCCAAATGGATCTTTCGTCAAAACAGCCACACAATTTTATTGATGGAGTTGGCTAGTTGGGGCAAAAAATGCCACTTGTAATGTCAAGCTTTATTTTAAGTAATATTCCTAACAAAAGTTCACCAGAAATAATATATACCAGCAAAGGTAAAAAGAAAAAGATGAAGGAGCTATAAATCAGAAATAAAGGTAAACACAAAATCAGACCACTGCATATAGTAAGTTAGGCAGCAGCTCAAAGAGAAAGATAGATTAATGTTCCAGGTTGGACCATTAATCGGTCTTAGTTACAATGCATTTTTTGCATCGATACCCACCCATACTGCACCGAAACAGCCCCAAAGTTACAAACGATATTCCGTAACTGTGACCCAAGGGCGTTATCCCTCCTCATCCTCTCTGCAGCCTTCAGCCATCTTCCTCTAAAACCTCTACTGTTAAAGTCCAGTTCAGCGGGACTACCACTTGGTTCCACTCTTAGCCATCATAGGCAGACTTGCTTCCACTCCAAAAAAGTGAGTTCTCAAGTGACTGAACAGTCCAATTCGGGAATTACAGTCTCTGTCGCAGGTGGGACAGATAGTCGTTGGAGGAAAGGGTGGGTGGGTGGGTGGGTGGGTGGGTGGGTGGGGAGTACCTATATAATCATTGCCTGAACATCTCCAACAATGATTTCTCTCCCCAGTTACCCTCTGGACTCCCTCGAGGATCCATCCTGGCCATCTCCTTTTCATTGACATGCTACCCCTTGGTGACATCACCTGCAGACATGGAGTCAGTTTCCACATGTATAGTGACCACATTCAGCTCTACCTCTCCCACCACCAACCTCAGCCCCTCCACTGCCTCTATGCTGTTATTCAGCTCGTCTGACACTCAGTCTTGAATGAGCAACAATTTCCTTCAGCTAAGACATTGGATAAATTGCATCCAAGTAAGCTTTTTTGCTGTGGAAAGAGTTTAAGCACAAGGGGTCATATTTACAAATTATGGGCAAAAAAAAAAATAGGAAATGCAGGAGGAACTTTTTTTTTTAAACTAACAAAGGGTGGTAAATATGTGGAAGATTACTGACATGGGAGATGGAAGAGAAACTATTTTGATCAAGTCAAATCTCTCCAACATAAACCTTATATGCTACATTCTGTATGCTATGTAATAGCTGATTTGTCCTAAAAC